>NW_027286908.1:0-92500 GCF_022747635.1 Hetaerina americana
AAGTAAGGCTTTTATTTGTAGCATCAATAAAACCAAAGATTCAGAATAAATGCTTTATTCTGAAATGGGGGAGGAGAAGGGATTTCTGAAGAAAGAAGAACTTTCTTCAGAAATGTTTCGATGCCCCATTTCGAATTATTTCCATTTGAATTAGCATTGAGCATCCTATGTGTGATGACCTCTCAGTGGATATATTTAACTCTACAATTAATTGGGATTAATATCCTAATTTCTCTAATTCGTTTAAAAGTTAATTTCGGTTTAAGTGTTCAAATCAAGTGGTGCATTCATTAATCTCCCCAAACAGCTGGCACACGCACAGGTATCACGTTTATGTAGAATCTCAAAACCTGGTGAGAAAACCTATATTCTAGTGAGGAGTAGAAATTCCGATTTTTCTTGTTTATTATGACAGGAAGAAAAGCCGAATGTTCCGGTGCGGCAGACCCTACGTTTCCTTTGCCTCAGGAAAAAAGGTTTGGTGTTATTTAGATACTATGCAGATGTGACTTCAAACTAATTCACAATCTTTAAACTAACTCTCTTTATCCTCTCGTATCCTATTCCTATCCTGGTATTCCTAATAACATTTTTACCTTTATAAGAAAATAGGCAAAATGAGCATAAAATTTTCATTATTGCGGTTTTTGTATGTTAACTTTTGATGCGTGAGAACATGTTTTCATTTGTCATTTGCAGATCAGTTTTGACGGTTAAACTGTGACAGTTGACTATACAAGCAGAGCTCAACGGCGCTCCACTCCCTTCATTAGGTGGCCGTCGCCTCCACGAAGCGAAAAGGGTGGCTGTGCGAGTGGAGGTGTTTGTTTGAATGCAAATGGTCGTTCGCGGGAATCTATCACGCTGTAGTGTCGCACCCACTCTGGGTGAGCACCCCTGACGGAGGAATCGGTCGAACGTAATAATTCGCACCCATCTGGATTGACTTAATGGATGGACGTTCACTGCACTTCGTTCACGTTCGGATTCTTACCCTCTTGTGTCCCCCTAGGATTTAAAACCTATTTCCAATAATTGTAACTAACAGCCTTCCTTAATCTATGTCTGGAATGGGTACTTAAGTGTGATTAACACCGGGGACCGGGTGGCGGCGGGGTAACGTCATCGCTTACCTACCCAGAGGTTGCGGGTCTCATTCCCACCCGGGAGGATTTACCTCTACCTCGGGCTTGGGTGTATTTAATGATTTTCCATGTAATGCATAAGGTTTAGGTAGAAGAAGGGACCATAAGTCCCAATCTCAACCAATTAAGTCAATAAATATAAGTCAATAAAAAAATAAAATAAAAAATAAATTCATACTTATTCACCCTAAATCACAACAGGTATTTCCTCGGCATCATGTTAACTATGTTAACTCCAATGCGACAATTTCAGAGTGTAAAAATCATTCGCCTTGACTGGGATTGCAAAAATTTCAGAGTTTAAGAGGACGCCTCGATAGCTTTAGTGGCTAAAGCACTCGACCGGATATTGAGGGAACTGGGTTCGTATCCCACTCAAGGCGAATGATTTTTACACTCTGAAATTGTTGCATTGAAATGCACATTAGCGGATTACTCCGTTAAAAGTTACTATTACGGCATCTCTAGCAGATTCTTTGGAATATGTTAACCCTTCTTCGCCTACCCTATATTGTCCTCTCTCTTGTACATTTTTCAATATTCTGCTGATACGCAACACTCCGCGTTCGCTCTTCCTGCCTTCTTTTAATTTTCCCCAGCAACCCTCTCCACTCCCCCTACCAACCTAAGCACTTCTTCGTTTGCTTTCTCTTGGTCTTATCAGGGTAATTAAAACAAGAGGAGTCAGTCCTAAAGATATTTCAAATGGCTTATTGTCTAGCATGCGTTGTTCATAAATTCTTGTTAGTCTAGACAAATTCAACAACTTCCTATTCAGACAAGTTTGGTATTTTAAACATTTCAACAGATCGGCGTTAGGCAATACAGACCATTTGACTTCCTCTTCTTTTTCTTTTATTCATTTTCACCTTTACATGCACAGAATCGCAATTTTTTTCACCATCCCGCATACTTCGATTTTGAAAAATTATCCACTGTCATCACCGCCATTGTGTCAAATTGAATCAACGTTGTTAAACATTCATTATTATAGACTGTTTTTCACTATAGACATCCCCACGCTCTGAATCATTAAAATACATGATTTATCTTTTGTATTTATCGTACAAAACAAAAGCGCTTCCTTGTCACGTCTAACTTCCTGTGATCACGATCCGATCCCCATGCTCAAAACTTTCTCACGTTTGCCTAAACTTTCACTCCCACCCTCTCGTATGTGTCTGTATATGCATATAATTATATACATATATGCATATTTATACATATACACATAAACCATTAACACAATAATCAACCCGAAGGTCGGTTAGGTAGGTGATGTCTCTAGGTAGTAGTTCACCCAGTACTAAGCCCTATACGGCGTGTGAAAACACATCAGGGTAGGGGGGCCAGTTCCTTTCCCTGTGCCGGTTATGGTTTCCCAGGAAGATCTGTTACCCCAAAAATCTCATAGCTTGGGTGGGAAGGTGCCCAGAGACTTGCCCAAGAATTGAACGCGGTACCCTCCGGTCAGCAGTCCAACGCTCTACCCCCTGGACTACCGCGACTCGCGAGATATATGTATATATACCTGTATATATATATATATATATAAATATATATATATATATATATATATATACACACACACAGACACATGCATGCATGCATATACATGTATATATACATACATACATATATATACATACATATACCTATATACATACATATACCTATAAACATACATATATATAATATATATAAGGAATTCCATACAGATAATTTCAGATTAGATAACATATTTAATTTATTAAAGAATTTTGGGCAGAATTCTAGGGATTTAGAGGATTCGGCAAATGATTCCCTAAAATGAGCGGGCTTCGACTAGCTTGCCCAACCTCGAGTCGGTTCTCTGGGACTTCCCGCGTGCATCCCTTCCCTTACTTCCCGTTATCCGCAACCATCCCGCCGCCTAATCCCTTCCCCTCTATCCATTGCACGCCCAATATCGCTCCACACACATACGCCAAGCCACTCAACCCTCCTCATGTGGTCGGGAATGGGTTTGGATAGCTTGGAGTTGGGTGGGTTGTTGAGCGAGGGGATGGGCCTGCGTGTCGCGTGGATCGGAGGGGGTGTAGGGGGGAGGGCAGATATGGGCAGTAGAGGAAGAGGTGGGGAGAAGACTGCCGGAGAAGGTGGGCGAGGCCTCGAAATCTGAGTCTTGGACGACCACCATTAATCTGCGTCCGTCCACTTAGCGCCACCCCCGGATAAGAGGAGATGCTGCTGCCTCTGCCCCCTTCTCCCTCCATCCTCTCCTTCCTCCAACCCTCCTCCTACAGTCATCCCTCTCCTGCCCGCTGCGCCTGACGCGCCGAGAACAAATCTGGGCAGAGACAAAAGCCCGCCTTGTATCGAACAACGCGGTGCTAAGTGACCAAGCGCTCCTTGTAGTTCTCGTCTGCTAAGCGCCTACTCCTGCCGGCAGCCTTGTCGGGACGAGTTGACTTGAGTTTTTCGCACCTACGGTTTTACAAGAAATTACAGAAAATATTGTTCCGTTTCATCCCATTCATGCAATCTCAACCGATCAGTATTTAATTTCAATATACCTCTCATTGTAGGTTTTTGACGTCTTCAAACGACCATTTTGTAATAAGTACTGTCTATTTCTCGTTTGCCACTCCTTATTTCCATCTTCTGTTCTTCATAACTTTTATTGACCTCTCTACCATACCAAAATCCTCTTCCTTCCTCTACCACGCCGATTTCACATTCTTTCTTCTATCACGGCCTTTCACTTAAAACTAGGACTCACTAACTTTCAATATCTCCTTGACCCACATTTTCTGCTCTCTTGGAATTTCACCTGAACCAAATCCCCGAGTTGTTTTAATAACTATCTTTTGATTGTTTGAAAACCTAACTGACCTAATGATGTCGCTGATAACTCTCTTTGCAAGACCATGCCCTTCCCATACCGCACATAACGCTTCCTCAGCACACATTTATTCCCGGTGATAGCGACCAAGCCATTTCTCACGGTCTACCTAACATTGCGCATTCTGATTCTCCCTTTTCTATCCTAGAGTCCGTCGTTTGATTCATTTGCAGTATCTTATTGGTCTCCCATACCTTTTGGTATACTCCCATGTTCCGAATACTCATTATGTTCTGTACTAGTCGGACCTACCCGTTATTTTTTTTATTTTTTACTCTTTCTGTATTTTCAAATTCTGACGAACTCTTGAGACGCCGGAGATATCTTCCACAAATCCTTTAACTGGGTCTCCCATAAGTCCGCTGGGTCAGATCGACACCGAACACCGCCGGATCATGGTGGGCGTTTACATTGACAGCATCTTCCTCAGGCCGTTGGGTCGAATTGTGTAACAACACCAAATATTTATTAATATTTAGCTTCCCGAGGTAACATGAGCATATCAGGATTGCCATTTTATGTTTCCTAACATTTTATAAGATGAATGTCTCTTTGAATGTTCTTCTCGAATTCAATCTAACCTTACTCCTCTTCACGAAGTTAGTTCTAATCTTGAACTATTTTCGTACGTACAAAGTTCACATTAATGGCAAAATCATTCATTTGTTAAATCAAAATTTCATACAAAATGTGTTTTAATCTCCTTTATCAATCCGCTCTGTTATGTTTTAAAAATAAACACTTTGCAAAAATATCAATCCCAGTAAAAGTGAAAACCACTTAAGTAATGTAAGTGAACGCAAACAAGTACGGCTCTGAAATATAAATTCACAAAATGGTGACAACGGTCTTGAGCTGGGCTATTAATTTTTCCAAGTACAATTTTTTTAAACTATATTTTAAATGCAACGACAAATTACATGTTGAAGATTATAACGGACCTCTGTACCGGCAGAAACGATAAATAATGATAAAAGCACAATACAGTTATGCTCCACTGAAGTTCTCCACAAATCTTTAGTATCAACCGTTCCACGACAATTATCCGAAGTGATTTGCGTCCTTGAAATCGAGAAGCACTTGCTCGTATTGCTTATTTTGTATTAGTATTCTTCGATTTGCATCAACCCGATGCGAAATAGCCACTAGGTATATTTTATTATTGCAAATAAAAACCGTGTGCGCGATATTTAGCCGTGTTAAACAGTGAAACCCTTTAAATCAAGGATAGTTCAAAATTTAAGTGGAAAACTCTTACAGAAATAAATGATCACTTTTCCAGAGAAAATCTAAAGTTTTAAGTCTCTCTAGTCCCAATTTTTCTCTCGCAAGAGCTGAATTCGTTATGTTTTAATTTTAAGGTAAAATTAGCCAACATTTGATCTACGATTGCTGAAAACGTGGAGACCATAATTAAAAATATATTTTGGTGTTGATTACAAATACTTCGAGTAATTGGAGTTTTTAGAATATCGTATGATTATGTGTTAGAGCAAAAAAACTTATTTATCAATTATTTCTTCTTATTTCTCACTGCACAGTGATCCCCTCAAACTTTTTTCATTGCCACTATTGAGGAAGACTCAAAAATATAGATGGGAAATCAAATATCGATAGTAGGCTCTGGCTTAACGGTCAGTTTACGGCATCCTTTATTTTCCTAGAAGAAATGCGAACGTTAGGCGTTATCAAGCAGAGGTAATCAATCGTTTTTCGCTGTCCTCCCCCGCGACATTCTTTCTTCAAACGCCTCTCCCCTTCAAGTCGTCGCCCGTCCGCCCTGCCGAGCGCGATTATAACGCGGAGGCTGCAAAAATGCCTCACGATTTCCCCGAGCGTTCCTTCATTTACAAGATTCCCTTGAGGTCTTCGCCGTGTATTTCTATTCATTTACAAATTCAACATCAATGCCGCCAACTTGTCGTCCCCACTTCTTTCCGAATGCCAAGGGAGCGATTCTTTATGTTGTCAACTAGGATGTTGTTCGAAATCGACGGCGAAATTGACACACGACTGGATGGCTAATACGAGAGGCGTATTTTAATGCACGTTAGGGAGTTATCACATCTGTAATAACCAGCAATATGGAATGCTGATGACTTTCAGCGTGAAAATTAGTTTTGACAGGTGTGTTAGGCATGTAACCACCATTTTGTCGTCCACTTATTGTTGTTAAGCCCTTGAAATTCACTGTTAACGGTGTGAAAGAGTGATAGTGAATTTGACTGAACGCTAACCACAATGAGTAACGGGTTCGTAGGCTATGATTTTCGTGAGTTCCGGGAAGGTCTGTCAAATGTTTGAGATGAGGGAGAGGAAGGAAATCTTATTGATATTTCTTGATTTGCCCATGCAATTTTCAGAAGTTTCAATGGTAGCATTGGTCAAAACAGGGACTGGTACTCTGGAGTAACGAAAACTGTGTGCAAAATGGGTGCCGGCCGACCAGATAACGACATCTGCGTGTGTTTTTTCACCATTTTAACCGCGGGGGAGACTGAATGTTTTTTCATTACCATCGCATGTGAAGAAACGTAAATTTCCTACGTCAATACATCTTAAAAACTGGCTTGCATTCCAAGGATTCCTGTAAGTAGAAGGGTGCCGAAAAGCATAGCGTGAAAAACTGGCTGAAATCCCAAGCGGCAGAATTTTATGATCTTTATTTTGAAGATACTCGTTTCGCGGTGTCAAAAGTTTTATAAAAACGAAATGGTGATTACATAGAAAGATTAAGTTTATGTTCATTTGAAATCATAAATACTATGTCCATTTTTTTCAATTATCCTCAGTTACCGACCACCTTTTTACTTATGAAACATCCCTCGTAAGATTAGATTTCCCCCCGAATTGAGTGCGAGGTTGATTTATTTAACTTATTCGTGTACAGTGCCTGAATATCGAGTATCTTCACTCAATCTAAAGGTGGATATGGATGCGATAAAATGCTGTCGCGAGGAATGAAAGAGATATATGGATAATCGTTGCCATAATCCTCGTAGAACGTTTAAAGCGTGGCCCTATGCATCAGATTAACTTTTGAGATGTAAACAAAGCTAAAACACGAGCCTCTAATCCATCAGCAAGCAATAAATGGTTATTTTTTTAGCTTGATTATTGAATTGAACGTATGGTGCTAAAGCTTAAGTACACACAGAAAGCAATTTAGACGACATGGGCGGTGTCCTTTCGTAATTTCGACGATGGATTTAACCATGATGCATGCAAAATATCATATCAGTGACCCAAATAATTACTTTGAGCAACGGCGGTATCTCTCGTCTAAAGTTCAGCGCACGGTTTAATCATAACTCACGGCCTCCCAGAGCACCTAAGTATATCATCCACGCTCCGGTGGGCGTGTTATATGTGAGCGGCGGCGGCTGAATGTATGTAATGCCCCTTGTTCGCCAGCCTGACATTATCATAATGGCAACGCTGCTGGTTTTTAAGATACAATGGGCTGGTTTTTTTTAATGGCTCTAAATTACTTATAGGGATCCGTAAAATGATGGTGACAACCGCGAAAGAGCCGAGAAAAATATCCCTTTTGACTAGTGTCTCCTTCCCGTGGAATTGCTATTCACGCTACCGCTTAATATTAATTTCGGAAATATCATTTGCGTTTGCAAATTTCTGGCTCGTTGTCGAGGTGTAAGGAGATTCATTGGACCGTACTTATCCGGGAAAGCTTCCATATCAAGGCCCTTGCTGACATTTATGGAGGGGGGGGAGGGAATGATGAGCTGTTACAGCAAAATTCATTTCCGATCTCAGGAAATATAATTTTTTTATCTGCGTTAGTCATATGAAATCGACCACTTTCAGTGCAGGCTTCGCTTTCGGTCGTTTAAACGATTAAATAAAATGATTTCGGGGCACTCGGACTGGACGCTGCTTGACTTTGGTGGATCCATTCCCCTAATATGTGGTACATCGGCGATTCCCACTAATTCTCTTTGGCGCATTTCCTCGTTTTGCATGCATTTGCAATTAGGGCTCACTCCAGACGAATCGCTACATAAATTGGGTAATTCTGGGCTATCAATTTAATTTTTTTTTCTATTGTCGTATTACAATTCACAAAGTCGGCATTTTATAATTGTTGGCTTAGTGTGCCATATTCTTTGCTAAAGAACGTGACAGACACATAAGTAAAGAAAGCATCCCTTTTCGGGCGCTCATTCTCAAAACAAACAGTCCTAAGTTGAAAGAAACGAGGCGTCAGATAGGCAATTTATTCCTAGGCGTATCTTTAAGTTGCCTCCATAAGCTTCTTTATTATCATCTTATATTGTATAAATAATGTATAATACGTGAGTAGAAATGAAAACGGGAGGCAATATGTTTTAGTTTTTAGTGTGGCACTCCTGTTATAGTTTTTTACACAAATCTTTCCTTATATTTAAAATTTCGGAGTGTAAGTGGAGAGAGTAACTCTACTGACTCAAGGGATCCGGGTTCGAATCCGGTTCAAGAGATTCCAAACATCTTGCTAATAACATTTTTTTCTATTGCCCTTGGCCTCGGATTTCTCCCAGGACTAAGGATCGACTGACTCGTGTGCCACGACTGTTCACACGAAACCCTTCTCCACATAAGTCCTCCAAGATTGTTACATTCCATTTGCGTACTTTCCTAATTTTTTTCTCTCATTTTCAACCGGACCGCATGGTGGATGTGGCAAGAAGTGAGGAATGCGTCGAAAAAACTCGATTTGCATATAATTTGTAAAACTTCATTCGCAAATCGAAAGACAAATGTTTACCCCAAGTTCCACCGACCAGACGAATCGCTCGAAAGAGCAAGTTCTGGTATTGATGGATCTGATTATTCTACATAACAAGTCTACATTATTAGACTATACACAGCGACACTGTGTAGCTGAACATGCCATGCATACAGTTTTCACTTTAGATCTCCGCAGGCAATGCTCCCTCCTCCCCTTTCACTCTAACTGATCCTTTTTCGTGTGGTTTTACTTTCTGTCCATTTTACCTTTCTATCCTTCTCCGCATGCACATTTCATAAAATGCCACCCATCAACTTGTTTGAATTACCATTTTTCTGCGCCTCAAAAAATCACTCATCATATCAAAGTGTACAGTAATATTTTCTTTACATCAATACTCAACCTTTTTGGCATCAATTTCTTCTTCATATTGAAGTTTCTTTCCCTAATGCAATTACTTTTTCTGGAGACCTATTCTTGGTATCGGTTTGGTCAAAACGGCTTTAAAGATATCGGAACTGATTTGGATCAAAGTCTATGAACCCCTCGGTTATAAATTTAATTTATTCTGTATAATGGTCTGTTTTCGACGTTTAATTTAATATTTCTCTTTCTCGGAATCTCGGAAATACCCCCTTCAGCCACTTTTCCTGCCTCCATAGGATTTCTCCCAACAAACCCCTCTTGTCGCCCACCTTACCAAGTACTTCCTCATTTGTTTTTTCTCTGTCCATTTCACCTTCCCCATTCTTGTCTACACTCACATTTCAAAAGCCTCCAGTCTACGTCTATCTTCCTGCTTCAATTACCACGTTTCCGCACCCTACATAGCTACGCTCCATATCAAAGTTTTTACGAGTCTTTTCTTAATATCCTTACTCAGCATCCCTCTCATCAACTCCCTCCTCCTTGTGAAAGTCTCTTTGCCTAGCGCAATTCTTCTCCTTACGTCCCTACCACATTGTCCGTGTTGGTCCAAAACACTACCGAGATACGTAAACTGTTCTACCTGCTCTAGTTTTTGCCCTCCTATTCTAATGTTTAGCTTAGCCTTTTTCTTTCTAGAAAATCGCATAACCTTTGTTATATTAATATTTATTTTCATCCCATACCTGTTGCACTGAATTTCCAATTCACTAAGCATTGCCTGCAGCCCATTGGCTGACTGACAAACTAAAGCTTGGTCATCAGCAAACCTAACTGATTTTACGAATTCCCCGCCCACTTTCATTCCTACCTCCAGTTCTTCCCATGCCTCTTTGATCACTTCCTCTGCATACAGGTTGAACAGCACCGGTGATAGTGGGCAACCCTGCCTTACACCTCCTCTTAACACTGCCCATCCGGACTCCCCGTTCCCCACTCGCACCTGGCCAGTCTGAGACAGGTACAGGTTGCGGATTAGCCTCCTATCCCATCCTATCTTTCCAATCTATATATTTTTTTCTGCAATTTAATAATTAGTTGTCCCCAATTCATTTTATGAAACGCCTTTTCGAGGTCTACAAAACAGGCAAATACGTCCTGATTGTGATCTATGTTCCTCTCTATTAGTGATCTCATTATTGCTATGGCATCACGCGTGCCCATCCCCTTCCTGAACCCAAACCGATCATCCCCTAAGCATTCATTTGCCCTGCTCTACATTATTTTTTTGGATGATTCTGAGAGCTTCCCAAACTTCCTATCCCACCCAACTTCCCTCTCTCTCTCTCTATTCCCTTTTTTCACGCTCATATCCCCCTGCCTCTTCCCTTACCTCCGTCCCTCCCGCATGCGCCATCTCGCCTTCCTCCAACCCCTAACCCCCTTGTTCTTCTGTCTCCTTTACTTCATGAGTGTTGTTAACATGGTAAGAATCCTACGGTATAAGAAACTGTCTAGGAGCGTGGAATCTTACTAATTATTTGCTGAAGTTCTTTCTACGACCATCACTTTTTTGTTGCTGGGTGCATCCTGTCTTTCAGCACTAACTTATTTTTTCGGGATGTTTATATAAAGAAATCTAATTTTCAATTAAATACCATGTTTTTGAGTGTTTTATGTTATTAGATTTAAGTAACAATTGCGCTTATATTTACTTGGGTTTCTTTTGTCCACAGTTGGTAGATCAAACGCGGACATAAAGTGATATCTGATGGCTGGATCGGGTGAGGAGGAACTCGCCGAGGGACAAGCGGACGTCAGCATGCAGGACGGGAGGAGATGGAGTCGAGAAGAAAAGCTCACGGAGGAGACTGCGTTTTAGGACACCCTCCCTTTTAAGAAACGGGAGAGAGGGTAAAAGAAACTTCCGGAGGAAGAGAAGAGGAAGTTTTCGAGCAGCCGTGAGGGAGTAGGAGCTCTAAAAAGGCTCCCGTTTCGCCCGTCCTTCCGTCGAACCTCGTACGCCCACCTATTTCTTGCCAAAACGCAAGATTGAAAGTAGAAGTCCTGTCATAATTATATTTTCCATTGATTTAGAATTTATTAAGGTTTGTTTAGAAATCCCTGGATGTATGGTTGCGGAAGTTACTCAAAGTTATATTCGTTACAAAGTCGACGAAAGTGCGTTACTCTCCAGAACCCTTCGCACCCTCACTGAAAGGAGCTATCGCGTCAGTGCTCGCGCGTAAAACGTTAGCCTCAGGCCCAACGTCAGCAATTCTTTTACGGTAGTATAACGTGCTAAATTGCTCGACTTGCGATAAGTTAACATTGGCAAAGAAGAAACACTCAGATTGAAACGTAACTGTCCTAATACATTCAATATTCAAGGAACATGGTAGATTATCATTAAGTAATTCATGAATAATCACTGCCATATATGAGAACCATTCGCATTTTAGGTTATCTGCGGATTTCATTTCATGATCTAGGGAAGGGATTTCTGACAAACAGATCGACAAGTGTTTCCGGCTAAGGCGTCTTTATTGATTCCTAACATATTTGCCTAACTGTCACTTTCAATCCCCACTTAATTTTTTTCCACGCGAAAATACATTTCTGTGTGAGTCTGATGGCTTTTTGAAAACTTGGTGAAGCTCAGATTGGAAAAGACTGGTGATAAACCTGTCATTTATGTTAAAAATGTTAACTTCGTGATCATTTGAGGGCAGAATTCATAGAAAAAAGTGGACATGAACATTAAATTTACCAGCTGTTAAAATAATTAAAGCTTTCGTCTAATTCTATTGTATATTTGCAGGGTTTATGAGGTGTGAATTTTCATCTTTGCTCAAAGAATTATATTATTAGGCGACTCTTCTCCCAAGTCGAGTGGTTTCTGAATTAATATTAGCTGTTCATTCGGAAATTTTCAATTGGAAGTGAGTGCTAACAAAACCTGTCGTTTTCCCATCGTCAAATATTAGTGCGCATTCTTCTTACCCTGATAAATGTAACTCAGGAAAGGTGCAGTGAGAGATTGGTAGAGAATAGTGTGGCAACTAAGTCGTGTGTTACAAGTGGCTAAAGTCCTGAATTTTGTCTATTTACAGGAGTTAAAATACGTGTTATTTCACCGTGAGGCTTTAAATTCCTAAGCCTCTAATCACCCTGCAATCTACGTGATAATTATAGTGTAAGTGAGGATCCCTAGTGTTAGCTTGTAGATATTGATTTGAAGTAGGGATCGTGTACAAAAAAAATATCTGTGCAAATGCGCTTCCCTTAGGAGAATCATTTTTTAACCTCCTTTCAACCAAGATGGCGGATACAAATCGTCATTTTTGGCATCATAAACGCCCTTGCTTAGTGACTGCGGTGCTGGTTCTTCAGTTTTTCGTGTCAATGTTCCCCCCCACCGCCTCCTGCCCCACATCCTGTGTATGCAAATGGAAGGGAGGAAAGCAAACGGTCGAGTGTCTCAACAAGGGTCTGGCCGCTCTTCCGGACGGCATGGACACAGGAACACAAGTCCTAGAGTTCTCCGGCAACAATCTGCAGGTTCTCGGACGGGACAGATTTCTTCGAGCCGGCCTGCTTCACCTCCAGAGGATATATGTCTCGAGGTGTCGACTAGGATCTATCGACGACCACGCCTTCCGCGGACTCGCCAACCTTGTGGAACTTGACCTCAGCGACAACCTGCTCTCCAGACTTCCCTCTCCCACGACCTTTGCCGACTTTCCCTCCCTCATGCGCCTCTCCCTCTCCAACAATCCCATCCGCAGGATACCCTCGCGGGCTTTCTACCCTCTCACCTCACTCGTCACCCTCGAGATCAGTGGTTGTGAGGTCGAGGTCATTGAAGAGATGGCCTTCTCAGGCCTGGACAGTCTAGAGTGGCTCAAATTGGATGGGAATCGACTCAGGACCATCGGTGGCGGCGCGGGAGGAGGATCCAGCGCCGAGGCCTCCGCCATACTGCCAGCCTCTCTCCACGGCGTCGACTTACACCACAATCCTTGGCACTGCGACTGCCGGCTGCTCGGACTACGCTCCTGGCTCCTACGCTACAACATCCCGCACTCCATCGAACCCCGCTGCAACACTCCCGTTCGACTGGCCACCAAGCCCGTCAAGTCGCTGCCCCCTCACGATCTGGCCTGCCTCCCGGACGTGTCCCCCACCGCCATGTTCCTCGAGATAGCCGAGGGCCGTAACGCATCCCTACTGTGCCGCGTCTCGGCCATCCCGGACGCGACGGTTTCCTGGTGGTTCCGTGGGAGGATCCTACAGAACGCGACGCTGGTGGCTCCGGGGCTTCACCTGTACTACTTCCTCGAGGAGGTGGTCCCCGGAGGCAACACGCCACCATCTTCGTCCGGTCAGGAGAAGCGCAGCGAGCTGTTCATTATCAATGCGAACGCGGCCGAGGGCAACGGAACATACGCCTGTGTCGCAGAGAACGCCGCCGGGGCCGCCCAGTCCAACTACACAGTGAGGATTGTGGTGCGGGAGGAGAGAGGAGAGGGAGTGGAGATGGAGGCCGCCTCCACCGCCATCCTGCCACCGGAGTACGCCGTCGTGGTCATATCAGCTGGAGTTGCTGCCCTCGTCCTCTTGGTCGCCCTGTCCGCAACAGTGGCTGCTCTGGCGCTCCGCTGCAGGAGGAAACGGCGTCGCAGGCGGAAGAAGGAGCGCAGCAAAGCGGCGGCGGCCCTGACAGACCATGGAAAAGTATCTTCCGTGGGAGGAGACGCTGTAGTGGGCATAGTAGCTACCTCCGGCAGGCCCATAGAACCCGGGGGCTGTGGCGTTGTTGTCCGCGAGGCGGGTGGAGGTCCTGGAGGCGTCGTCGGTGGCAACGGGAAGGCCAACGGCAGCTTAATAACTCCTCAGAACAGACTCCACCACGAAATGACAATGATGGGGGCTAGCGCCAGCGTAGTGCTGGCCAACACTGGTATGGGTCACCGTCAAAGACACGGAGGAGGAGTGCTGTCGTGCGCGGGTGGCGCTGGGCCCACCGGCACCGGCGGCGGGGCCTTCGGCGAGCGCAACCCGGACCTTATCAACGATACGACGGGCAATTCGGATGCAGAGGCTTGCAAGGAGCGACTCCGTGAGGCCGGAGACGGGGAGGAGAAGGTGGAGGAGGAGGGAGGCCGAGAGGAGGAATCCAACGGCAACAGTGGTCCCAACAGCTACCAGGAGGCGATGGAGAACATAATCGAAGAGTTTTCAGAGGACGGTAAGGTGCGTTCCATCGCCACTTCCCCCGTGGGCCAGGGGGGGCCCGGCCTCCGACTTCTCAGGGATGTCCCTCCCAAAGCGGCATACGGCCGGGGGCAGCCCATGCGCCCCCCCGCGGCCTACCGCTACGCCCCCTCGCATCCGCAGCACTTTCACCAGCACACGGCGGACGTCCACCTGTCTCCTGGGAGATTCCTGGACAGCGACGGATATCCGATGGACTACGGCCTTCCCAAGATCCCGCACGCTCCCATGCCCCTCTCCCTTCCCCTAGTCCCGATGCCCCCGCTCAACACGACCGCTCCACCAGGCGACCACTTCTACCGTACGCTGCCTCACAGGAGGGCAGCACCCCCCACCGCTGCCCCCAGGTACTCCCGGGACGCCGAGTACTACCCCGTGGCGGTGGTGGGCGGCTCCAGTTACGAGCCCCCGGGAGCCGTCCGATACCAGAGGGAGGGGTATCCGTATTCGAGCCCACCGACGACGGCTACCCCGCCCCCGGCTTACCCGACGACCCCGGGCGGCGAAGACGTCTCCTTTTCGCCCACCGACCCGGCCTTCCTCCCGTCGCCGCCCGCGGCCTACAAGGGGGGCGACACCCCAGGAGACCAGCCGGAGACCGGGCCCTCTTCGGGGAGAGTGTCAGCCGCATCGCCCAAAGCCTGCTGCGGAGAAGAGTGCTCGGCAGGGACGGATGGCGGCCCACAGTCGCCGTCGGTAGGGCCTGCGGGTCATCACCACTCAAGGCCGCAGCAACCTGTCAGTTCCGGTGGGCCGCACCCTCCCACCCTGCAGGAGAGTCCGGACGAGGGATATGAGGACGACGGAACGGAGATATGACGTCAGAGGAACGCGGCGGGCCGCGAAGAGGAGAATGGCGGGGATGCGGGCCGTAGGGTCGCCGTGGAGATGGCGTCTGAGATCAAGTGGAAGTTCGAGGAACCGGTGCAGGGTTCGGATGGAAGGCGCTAGAGGCCCGCAAACATGACAGCCCTGTGCTTTCACGATGGGTTCGGCATTAGTTTGCGGTAATTTGCTGGAGGGATGTCGTTTTGGAGATTCATTTTGACGTGATATGACCACTGATTGTGTGAGGACATGAAGGAATCAGTGTTTCGCGTTTTAAAATTTTTGGCCATTTTTATAGGACTCAAAGTTTTGAAAAAGGAGAATGAGAAAAGTTCATGTGTAGACTCAAAAGTCTCTGAAGGAATTGACTATCACTTTACCAGAACAACTTCGTCTCTTGATCTCAAGCGAGGATTAAATGGTGCAGATCCCTGTAATTCTGATCGATGCATTGAAAACTGAAATATAAGAGTGCAATATTTTATAAAGTACTTGAAAATGTGTGCGATTTTTTAATGAAACATAGTAATGTGTATGTTTATGGATGTTAGAATTTGTGAAAATTAAGTCTTTTTGGGGAGCTGACAGAAAAATAAATTTCCTTTATAAACATAAGCACAGAGGGGCTATTACAAGTTATACTGGTACCGAATATCTATTTGGCATTCATGCCAAATACATGCATAGAACTTCTGTTGTTTGTTTGTTTATTTATTTATTATCAGGTTTCATCTAAAATTTCCCCCCTCCCCCTTATTTATAAAACAAACAAATTGAAGAGAATAAAAAATTAATGTACATATTTTGTTGTGAATGAGTATTAGCATCATGAATCTGAAAAAAATGTAATGAATTCTACAGCGGTATTGTTTTCAGTGGAGCCGAGGTTCATCTCATCAAGGACTTAGTGGTCGCTGAACAGTGTACAGACTTCTATGCAATACATATTCATTACGGACTCAAATATTGGAAAAGTGACCATTAAACAGTAATTTTATCCCCTTCTCAGTTTGAGCATTATGTATACATTTTTAACGCCAGGAAATATAAAGCATAAAATATAACACATGCATTAAAGTGGAAATATAAAAGATTGAAAATGTGAACGATTTTTCCTGGATTAAATCTTTGAACGCATCCTTATAACTGTCTTATTGTACAGAGAATACATTAACATGATGCATACATATATATAAATATATATATATTAATAGTGTTGATATATTTGGTAATAAAATGAAAAATAATGGTACGTATTATTTCATTGATGGCATATAATTTGAAACAAAATTCCAGTATCATCTATGAAATCATTTTGCGTTATGATTGACGATGATATTATGAGAGTGGCGTTATGTAATCCTAAATTTTAAGCATTCGGTTAAATATAGATTGACATCTACGGATGCCCAAATAATAGAAAGTACCGGTCAAATTTTTATGTGGTCTCGCCAAGTGTGCGCTTCGAAAGATTTGAGTGTTCGTTAGTTCATAAACAAGGATATTCTTGGTAAAATTGCTGAGTTTCTACCAAAGGTGGGTATTGGACAAGAGAAAATAAACTTGGCCAGTGCAGGGTAACACATTTGCACAGCATAGAAGAGAATGACGTTCAAATATGTCAATACTAATGTAATAGTAAAAATTGTCATAAATGACCACATTTGGGTCCCCCCAGAAATGTCACCAAAGCTCGAAAGGAGGCAACGCCGGATGTCGGGACGAAAATTTGACAATTTTACTTCGCCCCGGAGATGACACCGACTCTTGGCGGGAGGAAACCTCGAACGGATCAGATGACAAAGGGCTGTTATTTAGGCTGTAGGGCGTCATGACAATAATTTGATCATTTTCCCGGATTTTAAACCGACTCTCGACGGTATGCACCCCTTGATGGCTCAGACCCCAAAGGGAGCGGGGGGTATTAGGCGTGTTGACAAAAATATTATTTTCAGTCGCCCGTAAATGAAAACAGCGTCCGATGGGAAGCACCCCATGACGACTCGGATACCATGGGGATGGATATTCGACGTCATGTCGAAAATGTGGTAATTTTGGTACCCCCAGTAGTGTCACCAACGTTCAATCGGAGGCAACACCAGACTTCTTGTATGCCTATGTGGGGGTATTGGAAATTATACCTAATATGTCACCATTTTTCGTCACTCCCACGCTCGAGAGAAGCACCCCTGGAAGGCTCAGATTCCATAGGATAATTGGCGCATTTTTGAATATTTGACTAATTAAAGTCACCGCGTAAATGGCAATGACGTGTTGGGCGTCTAGACGAAAATTTTTCCATTTTATATCACCTAGGAAATGATACCTACGCTCGACGAGAATCCCCACGGCAACTCAGTTGCCATGGGGGTGCCAAAAATTGGTACCCTCACCAACTCATCTGGGGGATACCAAAAATGGTTACCCCAAACAATATTTATGACATAAATTTGACCATCTTCCATCCCCTGGGAGGTAACCCTGATGGTCAGATTCCAAAAGTCGTCTTGTCGAAGACTTCACCATTACCGGTTTCCCGAAAATGACACCTATGCTCGACGGGAGGCAACGCCTATAGTCTCATATGCCAAAAATTCGCATTTGGTATTATGACAATTACCAAACTATTTAGGCTCCCCCAAGAAATGTTACCAATGCTTGACAAAAGAATAAGTCGGACGTCTCTCATGCCAAAATTCTTTGCGTCTCAACGGAAATAGAATCGTTTTGTGTCACCCCGAAGATGACGCCGACGGTCAACGGGAGACATCCCTGGACGGCTCATTTGCCATAGGGAGGAGCTATTGGGCTTTAACCGAATCCCGTAGCCGGAAATGACACGTATCTTCGAAGGTAAGTTGCCCTGAACGGCTCAGATGCCCAAGGGGGGTATTGGGCGCCACCGACGCTCGACGGGAGGAACCCTCGAACGCGTCAAATACCAAGGGAAATGATATTGGGCGTCTGGACAAAAATTTGGCCTTATGACGTTCCGCAGGAAATGACACCGGAGGCTTGGCGCGAGGCACAGGCTAGACGGCTCATATGCCATAGGCATTGCCTGTCTTGACGTATTATGGACCATTTTCTTTCCCCTCGGAAAAGACACCGACGCTGAATGGGAGGAATCCCACATGGGAGTGTTGGGCGTCTTGACGAAAACTGGACCACTTCTGGTCCCGCTGGAATTGACACCAGCGCCCCAAATTAGAATCCTTTTGATGGCTCAGTTGCCAAACGGGCGGTATTGGACAGACCTCTCGACTAAAATTTAATAATTATGTGTCACTCAGTTGTTGAGATTGAATTAAAACGGGAGGAGCCCCTGGACCGATTACGGGTCATCGCGGGTGGAGGATTTGGGGGACTTGGCAAATATGAATCCTTTTTTGGTTGGCTGTTTTGGAAATGACATCGAGGCTCGACGGGGTTAGCCTTGGACGGGGTTTGCCCTTAAGTGAAAAAGAGGTGGGTATTAGGTGTCAAGACGAAAATTTGACAATTTTTGTCACGACACCCAGAAATGACACGCGCTCGGCTGTGGGTATTTTACAGACCCCCAGACGACAGAGATAATTCATTGCTAGAATTAAATCAGCACATAAATGGTTTCTTATCCCAACACAATGATCGCGAAGTTAAAATCGGTGGAGATTTTTTATGTCCAACTATTCACTGGAGCACATACAGTTTTAAAACAGGCAGGTAAAGACAAAGAAATCCGTAAGTCACTATTGAATTTCTTTACGTTGAACACACTGCATCAACTAGTCACTTCACCAACTAAGGGCGATAATATTCTTCATTTGTTACCAAAGTATATTCCCGAAAGTCTTAAATATAGAAAATAAGGAATTAGTAACCGCATGATAGAAAATTCTAAGTTTTTTCTCCATGGGATCCGAAATAATAATCCTAAAAGGAAAACTTGCTTCTTTAAAGAAGAGGAATACAATGGCCTAAAGTGTGTGCTACAGAATCAATTTGCTAGTTTTAAGAAAGATAGTAGTCAGTAAAATGCTGAGGATACGTTGAATCACTTCCTTGATGTTACACGCAGTCACAGTCAACAAGTTCATACCCAGTCAATTCCCATCAAAAAAAAGTAAAGGTGGTACTACGCGGATGTTAGAAAGGCATTACAACGTCAAAGGTGAAAGGTGCTAAGATGAAAAATATTAGGGATGATATCTCTGGTGACAAGAGAATTGAAATCACTTATGATGGCAGATTATCTGGGGTGAATGCCATTAATGAATTTCGGAAAGCGTTAATGGAATTCCAAAGGAAAAGATTGGTAGAAATTTTGAAAGACAATCCAAAAGTATAATGGGAAGAGTTCACCCCAGCCGTACTCTTATAAATGGGCAAAGGATGGGTGGGGGATATTGGAGAAAATAGAAACAGTAAATCGATAAAAATTATAAAATTAAATAATTAACTGAAAATAAGACTAACAATGAATATAGTAAAAAACTTAAAATAATTGAAATATTTAAATACCGCAAACGGTTAGAACAATGAAATGGAGGACTGCAAATAAATCACGTACTCTCTGGCTTGGATATACTATACAGCATTGATCTATGCTAGTCTCAAGCACTCAAACGCACGTAGTAAAATTAGAATAATACAAAAAAAATAATTTTTTTAATACTAAAAAAGTGAAAATTATTCACGCATTCTCTAGCTTGGATGTACTTCCGTGATCCTGAGGATACAGCAGATTTGCCAGATTACCTAAATGCCATACAATGCAGGTGCGACACTTGGCAATTAGAATTAAACTTAAAAAACTGCGTATTGATGAATGTTTGAAAGAAGAACTTCCCACTAGAATGTCTACCGCATCGGGAACCCTGAAGTAGAATGTGTAGGCTGAACTCTTCCCATTATATTTATACGGCCGTAGTTACCGTTCGCTTTGTATATAATCCAAAAGTATTTTGGTCGTACATCAGGTAGGCTCAGGGAAATAAGTCGACTGTTATTTCACTCAAAAATGATAAAGAGGAAAGAGTAACCTACAGTTTATCAAAGGCTAACTTATGAAATTCCTTCTTTCAAATCGTCTTAACCATTGTCTCACCGAATATCTCCGATAGATTACCTAATCGTGCCGGTCAACCGATGCCCAAAATTGAATGTTAAATCAATTCTCATTTAATGGAATAGAACCTTTGCTGAAAAATATTAAGCCTAATAAATCCTCCGGGGCCGATGAAACACCCGCTCGTATATTTAAGGATCTCGCTTCAGAAAATGCGTCCTATCTAGAAATTATATTAATAAGTCGCTGGTACATCACAATGTTTCCAGAAATTGTTAAACGGCTAACGTAACACCTATATTCAAAATTTAAGAAAAGGAGGAACCGAGTAATCACAGACCTATTTCTCTCACATCCATGTTGTGCAAGGCTATGGAAAATACAGTTGCTACTTCGATCGTGAGACACCTCGATAATCAGGAGTTATTAATGAAAAATCAGCTCTGTTTCCGAAAAATATTTATATATATATATATATATGTATATATATATATATATATGTATATATATATATATGTATATATATATGTATATATATATATGTATATATATATATATATATATATATGGGTCGCGGTAGTCCAGGGGGTAGAGCGTTGGACTGCTGACCGGAGTTCCCGGGTTCGATTCCCGGGCAAGGAACTCTGGGCACCTGCAGCTCCACCCTAGCTTTGTGATCTTTCGGGTACCAGATCTTCCTGGGAAACCATAACCGGCACTGGGAAAGGAACTGGCCCCCCTACCCTGACGTGTGAACTTCACACCCCGTCAGGCTTAGTATTGTATTGGGTGAACTCTACCATTTTTATGGTTATATATATATATATATATATATATATATATATATATATATATATATATATATATATACCCAGCAAGCCAGCGCTAGGTCGTGTGGCAGGGGGTGAAAACACACTAGAATAATTTTACCCGAACATGATCCTGGCGTGGTCGAATAATGTTATCATGATCCCCTATCGTTCGTAGAAAAAATGACATCTTAAACGTATCTGCTCGACACTAAATCTCTCTAATGTTTTTAGCTAGCTCTCTTCAACCGTAGTATCATGTAGGTAATAATATATCTTCAACATCACTACTAAAGAGACGCCCTGCCAATTTATGCAAGAGCTTCAATCTGTAATTTAGCCCTTGCTCCGGGAGTGATTCCCACCCTAGCTGCTCTAATACTTTGGATACCCTACTAAGTTCATCATAATAACGTTTTCCAAATCTAGCTCCTCTAAGCTGCATGCGATTCAATTCGGGATATTAATCCAGACAGGGAGTGAATGCACACCAGAATAATTTTACCCGAGCATCACCCTACCGCGGTCAAACAATGTTATTATGACAGTGGATCAGAATTTTACTCACCCCCTGCCCTACCCTGGCGGTGGCTTGCAGGGTATACATAAATAAATAAATTCAACTTAGTTAGGATCTCATATACTGGCAGCATTTTCTAAATGATGCCTAACCAACGACAGATAACATTTCTCTTTGACGTTTCCATCACATTTACCCAGTACCTTTATAATAAATCCTAATACTTTGTTAGCTGGTCCACATATTCCTCGTGTATGTTTCTCCCAGGAGAGATCGTGAGCGAGAGTAAACCCTAGGTATTTAATTGAGTCTACACATTCCATTTCAGTGTTCCCGATGCAGTTGGCGTTCGGGGAAGGAATTGCTCTTTTTACCAGGGTTGAGAACTGGCCGTCTCTACGAAAATTTAATTTTAACCAGCCCCAGAAATGTTCCCAGCGTCAGATGGCAAGTCGTACATATAGGACGACGTAAATGCCAGCTGAGGGTAAGTATTGGGCATTATGTTAAAATTTGACCAATTATGTTGGCCCCGGGAATGACACAAGCGTTTGGCATGAGGAGCCCTGGGCGGTTCAGATGTGAAGTGGGAGGTACTGGCCATTTTTTCGAAAATGTGACCATTTTGAGCCGCTCCGGTAATGACGCCAGCTCCCGAAGTGAGGCTTCCCTGGACGGCTCGGATGCCGAAGGTGAGGGCATCCGGAATATCGACGAAAATATGGCCATTGTTAGTCTTCCCAAAAATAACACTGACGCTCGGCCGGAGGAAACTGTAGACGGCTCAGATTCCACATGTTGGGGTATTGGACAATTTAACGATAATATGACCGGTTTGGTCAATCCCGAAAATTAAATTAGCGAGAGCAAAGAGATTTACCTGGACTGCGGAGATGTTAAGGCGTGCGGTATTGGAAAAAATAATGAAAATTGGTCCAGTTTGGATCACCCCAAAATTCACATAAGTGAGAGCAGGGTGGCGTACTTATGTGGCATTGATGCCAAAGATGGTATCGGACAACTTGTTTAATCCTGACAAGAACATCAGTTTTAGTGTGGCACGCATTTTGATGGCATAGATATCGTCCAAATAAGCGAAAAAGTGCCCCAGAACATGGAATTAAGTTTGGATACTTAAGACTGGCTATAGATACAATTAAAATGGAATTAACTTTAACCCCTAACTCTCTGCCACGTGTTAAATATATTCTATCCGTTGCAAACCAAAACCTGTCCAACGGGTCATTGCGTATACAAAATGTTAAGAGTAGCTAGGCTGGGAATAACTCACGGAGTGATGGTTAAATTACGGATTGAAGTTCTTGTCAAAATTGGAAAAACGTTTCTTTAGCAGTGATGTTGAAAATGTATTATTACCCACATCGCACTACGTTAGCAGAGATCATGTCAATAAAATTAGAGAGATTAAGTGTAGAACAGATAGATCTTACATATCATTTTTTCCACGAACGATAAGGGATCATAATAACAAATGTCCGAGTACGGTACGGTCATGTTCGCGTAAAAATTACTTGGTGTGTATTCACTTCCTGCCACACACCTTAGCGGTGGCTTGCAGGGTATAAATAAATAAATAAAGAAGATGCGAACGCAAAATAAATCCAAAATGGTGGGATTCCTATTATGGTGTGGCCTTGCCATATTTCATTTTCATAATGGCCTTACCATATTGTATACGCGACATGGACAAGCGGCAAACATAATAGGCAGAGCGGGTATGGACAGAGCGGTTGTGGCATAGGTCAAGGTTGTTTTCTTCTTCCTCCCCTTCTCTAGATATTTTTGCAGATGCAACGGCGTTCCAGGTTGCTTAGGTCATACCGGCCATGGAAACCACGGGGATATGGGCATTACATGAAGGGAGGCCCACGTCAGAGGCAGAGGTTTTGGCAGCACTAATGGCACCCACCCATGCGTTCGCCATTTCTCCTGAGTTTTAAGAAGTCAAGATCTACGGCGATAACCAGCTGTATATATACTTTTAGCAAAGGGAAAGGTCTTATATTTTATCTTACCGATTTACTCTATCTATATTTTGGTTTAATAAAAGGTTTAATTAATTCCTACCCTTAATCGCCATCTTTCATTCCACTCTCAGCATTCCATGTACCTTCCCCCCCTTCTCCCCCCCCCCAGACTCAATGTTTATCCCGGGAAATTTTCAGTCTTACTTGAAGAAGGCCTCGGAGGAGGCCGAAAGCTCAAACAATCTACAATCTGACCGTCCTCTATGTGTTGTGTGCTACTGTTTTATTTTATGTTCGACTGAGCCTTTATATAAGATGTACATGCATATAAATACATATTCATATATATATATATATATATATATATATGTATGCATACATACATACATATATATATATATATATATATATATGTATGCATACATACATACATATATATATATATATATATATATGTATGCATACATACATACATATATATATATATATATATATATATATGTATGCATACATACATACATATATATATATATATATATATATGTATGCATACATACATACATACATATATATATATATATATATATATATATATATATATATATATACACACACATTCAAACACGAAAACCCGCCATTTGGCGAACAAATATTCATTCACGTGGAAATAGATATAAGGAAAAGGACGAACGCAGGAGAGGTGGGGAAGGCGGCATCGCAGATCACGAACGCAAAAATATTTCCTTGACCGGGACTTGAACACCAGATCTTTCGACTTGCCGGGCTATAGAAAAGGTGTGTTTCCTCGATGGTTCAGAATTCGGATGGCAGCCTTCACTGCAAATGCTACCATCTTCTTCGACCCATCACTTCCCTGGCTACCTATTTCCGACCCAAATGTTATTCCTTCGCACCTACACTGCAGAAAACATTAAACAACATCTCTACTATGACTACTGTATTGCTATCTACGTGATGGAATGCACCACCACCCGCATGAATAACCACCACTAGAGGTTAGAACACGAGAGACGGTGCATATCTGGGTGATTAAGTCTTTTAAACCTCCCTAACTTAACTCAGCCGACTGAAACCATCCAATAGCCGCCTGCACATCCCCTCCTTCCCCATGTCACCCCCTTAGGATGATGACCGTGCCGTCGAAACGTCAGAACTACATATGTGAGTGTCCTTTCTTTATTTCTTTGTTTAAAGAATCTACATCAATGATTTACATATTTGTGAGTCGCCGAAGAGCGTTCTATTTATATATACTCGTATATATACATACATACACATATTTATTTATTTATTTATATAAATATATATAATATATATGTCTATGGGTGTGCGAACATTCGTCGCAGCCTAAATAACTGAAAATCCAGAAAATGGTAACTCTCTAATAGGTTAAGACCGGGGCTATTAGGAGAGATCCGATATTTCCCCTGTTCTCGGTGCCCCTCCCCCGACCCTGGGGGTATGCTCGACAATGGAGTCCCGAGATTTCCCGGAGCCATGCGAGTCGAGCGACCCTTTGGCATGCGGTATAATTTAACGCAGTGTGCTCGACTAAATTTCTTGCCCCGCGCGTCACAATGACTGATGTGACGAGTCGTGTTTTTCCGGGTGTGTGCGGAGATATGGGAGGTGAAGAAAATGGGTGGGTGACGCCTCTATCCCACCAAAAGTATTCCTTCGTGACAAAGGGGGCGGGCACCGTGGGCACTTTCTTGCACCCTCGCACCTTGCGCCTCGGAATCCTCCACCCCCACGAGCGGCCGGCAAAAAGGATGGGTCGGGATGGAGGAGCAGGGGCGGACGGGGCGGAGGTTTGGGGACAAGAGGGGAGTTTACACGCGGGTTTGGCAGCCGTAAATCCTGACGTCTTTTTCCCACGAAATTCTTGGGAGGAACTCCTTTAAACCCTTCAAAGCCCTTCTCTCGCTTCCCGAACCCTAACCTGTTCCTCGCATGCTCCCTGGCGCCGCCCCTCGGCCCGTCGTAGTTCCCCTCCAAACCCACAACCTCCTTCCCCGTTCAAAATCCCGTAGCTCGGTTAGTGCAACGCTTTTGTACCGAGGAATGCACCTCGAGCACTAAAATGCCCACCTTTCAAATTGGGTGGACAGACAGACTATCGTCATTTAGATTCACAAGACCAGTGGAATGGAATATTTGTTTAATTACGTCTAGGCTTTCAAAATTTAGCCTTAGATTTACAAACTTACCTGAAATAGAATGTACACGGGCAAAATGATAAAATTTCTTTCGAAAACGTGCATGATATACCTGAACACCTTACAAGCATTGACATTTTAAAGGCGTTTTACCCACACGTCGAATAGCAAAGGACATATTAAGAAATTTTCCGTGCCTGATTACAGCCAGATTGTTTTAATAGAAGTGCTTTATACGTTAGTTCTCCCGCCATTTCCCCTTCAGTAAATTATGCTAAACGATGGGTATTACTGACAGTAAGATTTGGTCTACGTTTAAACAGAATAGCAGTTACGATCGGAATTTACTTCCTCGAAACTCGGGCAAGTTCGCGGAGACGGTAACGTGAAAAATTATCCCAATCGTGTCTCCCTCCGAGTAACTTTATTTCAGGGCCGTTTACAAGGAGTGACCATGCCTTTCACGGGTCAGGACTCGCACAGCTATGAGTCGTCCCCTGACAGCGTAACAGATTTCCTCCATAAGCCGTATGCGCACACATTAATTTATAACGAAAATAAATTTTTAATATTAATATATATGGTTGTAAATACATTCTTCATGCATTATAAGCGTATTAAAATCGAATTCAAACCGATTTAAGTTATTATTCTTCGCATTACGGATTCACGAACATATTGGGTTCTCCCTGTGCCTTATTCGAATTTGTCATCAATGTATTTTGAAATGGATCCCATACGCTCGCCGCATACTCTATGTGAAGTCTTACTAAAGAAAATTATCACGTTTCCTTCACTTTTCCATCGCTACACCTTTTGGCTGCACATTTGACGAATGCCAGCTTTTTTTAGCGCCCTTCCGCAAAAAGTACACATATGTTTTCCCCAGGTAAGATCCAATATTATTATTTAATAAAAATTAAATAAAAATTCAACATCCCTCTATCAGTTTGTCTTAAACGTGGCTTTTAATACCAGAACCCTTCGTGACCATCTGGAACTGGTCCTTGAACTTCGAGTTGAGCCACAAAATCAAAATGTTTGACATTGGTCTTCGTACAATCTTTGGCACAAGTGATTTGGCAAAGTGTATATTTCTCTATGAGTTTATCTTTTTCTTGTAACTTGAACAGGTCTAACTGGATTATTATACATTACTTCCGTTTGAACTACGACCGTAACATAAATTTAGATGACAAAATAATTGTATTGTTTCTTTTTTATTATTTTGCCCGAAAAATAAAACAAAAAAAGTGTAAATTAAATTGACAAAAGATTTTTTCACCAATGTTTACCGTTTGAGCTCCTATTACTATTATTACGACTCGAAAAAATAAGAATTCTCAGGTACCGTGCGGCTAAAGAATATAACGTGTAAAGGTGACGTTTCCCGATGTGAAATCAAACTAAGTGTGCTTTTCTTTTCCGCTGCGCGCTTACGCTTCGACCTGGACGAATAAAATAGGTATGACAACTACAGTAGCAGTCATGGGGATATTAAAATCTGACTTTTAAATATCTTAGATTTGAATTATGCGGTTAGCATAAGAAGTTTGGAAATTACTTTTTAATTAATAACATTAAACAAAGCATTCTACAGGGGGAAAATTGACAATAGGAGATAGTACATGACTGGGAAGTTTAGTTACGATGTTTAGAATAGATTAGTGAGGAGACATTTGATATAGTGCGTGCATTTGAATGACGCGGAAACATGGTCGTTGAAGCAAAATTATTGGCGTTGATTGGAATTGGCTTTTGATATTTGGGTGTGAACAGGAATGTATTTATCGTTGTGTCGTTCTTTTCAAGCTTATTTCCAAGCCACAAAAAATATACTCTCCTGCATCCCTAGCAAAAAATTAGAGAATTAAAAAAATGTTATCCATAAACAAGTTACGATAATATCAATGAGTGATACCAAATGGATGTATGTAACATTTTGACTGTGCAAATATTGGGTTGTACATTCATTACTAAAACGAAACATTTGCAAACGTATTTAACACGATAAAATTTATTGCGATGAGTGCTTTATCATTTACTAAGCTTTAAAAATAATATGTAATCAAAATTCATAAATTACAATTATTTACATTTGTTTAATTTTTTGTACAAAAAAATCAATTTATTTTTACTTATCCCTCATTTTATGCATATTTCACTTATTAAATACTACTGGTTAAAGCTTTTACATTAATTGACACTATAAGTCCCTTTGGTTTTCCCTGGAGTTCCTTTGAAGACCACTATGATTCAGATTTAAAGCACGGAATAATTCATTGCAGGGTCCATGTAAAACTACGCTGACCCGTTATTCCCCACCATTGATTAGAGGACGGCATGGTCTAATTTAAACGTATTCGACTAAAGGTAAATTTTAGACTCATTCAACCGAATTCCAGCTGGCACTTTTTAGGATCGATTTATATATGAATATCCCTGATGTATTTACAAAGTTCGTTGATAAAATTCCAGGTTTGCTCGCAAAAATGGCGTCACCGTTTTTACGCGAGAGTCATTCATAAAGGTATTTTCGAAGGTAACGCGTCAGATATTGGATTTGCCTTAACAGTTTACCAAGTTGTTGTATAGCTCCAATGTGAACATCTCCTAGGGGAAATCTTTCGTGATATCCGATTAGGTCGCACCGAAATAGGTCGTAAGCCGCGTCGAAATAGCCCGCGTAATAACCGATTTGCCTCGACTCCGAGCCAGTGAATCCTAATATAGTATATCTATGGTTTAACGCTTCGGGTTATGACATATCGTAGGAAGGGAAGCTATAGGATTTCGGGTTGAATTGTAGAAACGGCTGCTAGGGATTGATTGGGGCTGAACACTACGGCTCATCTGGTAGGTATGGGTAATTAATGATAATGAACTTAATATGGCGATTATGATTATAATTGCTATAATGTTTCTTCAGGTTAAGTGCGAATGGAATGAATATTTGTTTACATTTCAATTCAGAGCCACTCTCTCAGTTCATCATGCTTGGCTTTGAAAATTGAAATGCACTCTTCTACAACTACGTAATGCCCCGAAAACCCTTGCAAGGGTGTGTGGTGGGGGGGTGTTAGGTCACCACCCAAAAAAGAAAAATATAACCACATATTAAACCAACACATTCATGCAAACCCGCACACACTGGGGTGTGCGAATATTCATGTAAAAACCTTCTCAACCCACACGCCTAATTACATATGTATATCATCAACGAACATCCACATGCAAATATATTTAGTACAAATCTATCCAATAAGTGGAAATTAGAATAGAAAAGCAAGAAAGGGAAACTCTACTTTCACAAGGACATGGAACTTATATGCCCCACCCTCAAAGACACAGGTAGGGAATGTGACACACCGCAGCAGGCTTGCAGCGTAGGTGTGCCCCCAGAGCACTCTCCACTCTTGTAGCAGCAGATTCATTAAGTGAAAGTGAAAAGTCAGAGTTGAAAAATCTTGTAAAGGGCTATATTACCCAGAAAAAACCCCTTATCCTTAACAACCACTATGAAATTTTTATTTTATTTTTTTTACACAATTACGTTGCAATTAGGCAAATTTCCTGGTGGCAACGGTCAGGTTAGGTCAAAGATAACTACTAACAACGAAAATTACATACGAACACATAAAAACAGATAAGAGACAAAATATTTTTACATAATGACACTTCCACATCACATACAAACAAACTTCCACATCACATACAAAATGCCGTCCATATCACATACAAACAATATTTTCAAAACTACAGTGAAGTATATTACCCAGTGGCTACTTTACATTTCAACTTAAAACTTCTAAAATTGGATGGAAAGGGCTCAAACAAACCTCCAGGCAGCTGGTTCCAATCAATAATGGTTCTATTTAAAAAAGAGTATTTTTTCTTAATGGTTTTTTGAGTCCTTATTTTTATTTTGCGGCTATGGTCGTTTTTTCCCTTAAAGTTAGGCTTTTATATCCCTTGCCATAAATCTTCCCACGCTTCGTCCTTTTTAACAATTCTATGCATCGCGCCTAACCTACTCCTTTTTCTTCTATTTTTTAAACTCTCCCATTTCAGTACATCTAACATATCCGTGACACTATCTGTTCTTTTGTACCTTCCGAGTACATATCTTGCTGCCTTTCTTTGAACTTTTCCTATCTTTTTAATATGTCCCACCTCATATGGATCCCATACTATGGAGGAGTATTCTAGGATAGGGATAACCAGTGCCTTATATGCTTTTTCTTTTGTGGCTACGCTACTTCCTTTTAAATTTCTCATCACCCAATGCAATACTTTAAATGCCTTCCGTGTCAAATTATCTACTTGGACTCCCCACCCAAGATCCCTAGTTAAATAAATGCCTAAATATTTGCATTGACTAGTACATGGGATTCTTTCTCCAAAGAGAGTGTAAATTTCCTTTTCTGCATTCTTTTTATTTGAAAATTTAATATGCTTACTTTTACTTATAGTATATTAATGCCCATATTATTATTTGTAACCCAGTCACCAAAGCGATCGATATCATTTTGTAATATTACGTGGTCATTTACATGTAATTTACCTCTAGGAATATGGGATAACATAGAGTCGGCTCGTAATGACGGTCGTCCCTCAAAATTACACTTGACCCCAGTGAAATACATACATGTAAATATATTATGAATGCCATCCTTATATCTGAAAAGAGAATAATTACTCCTAAGAATCATGAGTAGATGTCTTTGAATGATTCACATGTCGTACTGCCAGTATATGGGATCCTCAAGACATGAATTAAATTTCGGAATTGGAACGAGTTCAACGGAGGGGGGCTAGATTTGTCAAAAATTGCTATGACCAACGCAGTAGCGTAACTACTTTGCTAGAAAATTTAGGCTGGGATTCCCTTACACAGGGCGTTTACAATATAGATTAAACTTATTAAAAACATTTAAAGATGGGTCCTTTTCCGATGACATCTAGAACATTATGCGAACCCCAACGTATTACGGGCGGAGGGATCACGAATATAAGATTAGAGAGATTGACTGCAGGACAGACAGATTTAAATGGTCATTTTTTCCGAGAACAATAAGAGACCAGAATTCTTGTAATCGAAAACCCCCAGGAGCCGGCTCGACATAATAAGTATTAACCTACAAGGTAGCGACTGCGCAGGGTTATACGATTATATATATATATATATATATATATATATATATATATATATATTTTTGCAGGTTCCCCTTACCTTTCCCCATCCATTTGAAAAACTCTAACCCCCTCATCCCTTACCCTTTCCTCCTGGTGCTGCACCCCCTGCCACACACCTTTTTGGTGGCTTGCAGGGTATTGATGTAGATGTAGATAATAAACGTTGCGTTCGGTGCGCAGGCGTATGCAGGTAACGAAAAACGGTTCGACAGTTGCAATCAATGTTCGCAGACTTCATCCAGGGTTTTACGGGTGTGATTTAGCACTGCAATAATATGGAATGTCGATTTTATCGGTGAAGTACATAATTGGGCGAGGAATGCTTACTGCCAGCTCATTATTTCACGAACGACGACTGTAAATAAACTTGCTGAAAGATACATAATGGAAATAATTGGATCAGGTTCTGAATAATTGATCGATATCGGTCCATTACGTCGTGATCATCCTTATCATATGAATTCAAGAATATAATTGAAATACCCTCTGTTAACATACAGGTATTCAGCTTTACCAAAGCTCCACAACTTTCTAGGAATTCCCACTGGATCAGATCTTTCGGGGAAGCGAATATCGAAATGAAGCAGTTCCATTCCCCATACAGGGAAAGAACTGTCCCACCTTATAATCCTATTAATGTGAGGATTTCACACGCTATTAGCTTTAGCACTAGTTTAGCCCCAACCTCACCTACCAAACCAACCTTCGAGTTGATAACTGTGGTTAATAAATTCCATTAAAAATTGTGGTAAATGGTTTTGGTGAAATTAAAATTTCGTATGTTTACCTCGCATTACATAAAATAACTAGGCATCGCGTCAATCAATCGCGTCACCAAGTCAAGCAGAAAGCGGTTGAGTGGTAAATCATAAACAGCCTATTTAACACGATCGAGAGAATTGCCAAAATATTGGCAATAATAATAAGAAAAAATTAATGTAGAAATAATAATAAAATATCATTTGAACAAAAAAGTATATTTTTAAAGCTATTATATCAAATATCAAATTACATCTTCCACCATACAAATGCAGATGTATTCTGCTTAGAAAAAAGTATGTTCATTATTACGTATTTGTTAGATTTTTGAATTTTGATGCGTACTGTAGAGTGGAAAAAGTTAACCAATGATTGAAAAATACAGTAAAGTAGTTGAGTGAAGGATGTCTTGTGCTATATATCCCAAAGTTCTGAGGCTCGCGGTTGAATAATCAGTATAGCCTTTGATATAGTGTAACTTTCCCCATGGAAAAGGTTTTGGCTCATTTTTATTTCACACGTCCATTTTAGTAGAGACTTGTAAAGATATGAGGGTAGAATTGAAACCAGATATAGAACATTTTTATTCTAACTCATGTGAGGATAATAAAGATAATCAATATGGGCTTTAAGAGAAAGCATTATCATGCGTGCGGGAGTAATACGCTTTTTATTTGCAGGGAAATAATATTAGGAGATTAGGAATAATTAAGTTTTGTATAATATTAATATGACTAAGATGATAAAGAAAGCATTAATACAGATAAGGAAATTTACCTCCTGCATTCATATTTGAGGTATAAGGAGCGATCTAAGTTTGGCGATGTACGTGGTATTACATGGCTCCTAGGTTTCACTTAAAGATTCAAGTAGAGTTACATAAAAATACTCTTTATTTCCCCGGACAATCAGGAATCATAATTGTAAAAAACCGAAGTCACTATAGCAATAGTAAAGACATTCGGTAAACCAGTCAGGAAGAGACTAAAATTTTGCATAGACGAGGTATATTCGTAGGTGCATGTTAGTTAATAGTATATTCATTTGCATGTGTGTAAGTTAAAAATGTTTTTACATGAACATCACATCCGCCTCTGCGGTTGTAGATTTGCATGAATTTGTTTTTCATGCAATTTTATTTCATTTTACGGGCGAAAATCCCCCACACTAACCAAATTATCACCGGCGAGAGATGTGTTTTCAATCCTCCGCCAAAATAATCCATTAATTTCGTTACACAGAGATAGAGATTAGTAAAACTCCGCAAATTGTATCGAATATTCACAGCATTATCAACAACCATTCGTGATTGTTGTCAATAACAGTATATAAACCACGGGTCAGCCAGTAGCAAACGTCAGGTTTACCCGGACAATGTGTATGCAAACTGAACCTCGTACTCTAAAGCAGTTGAGCAGCCTAGTATGAAGAATGTGGGGCCTTTCTCCTTAAGAGAGAGAAAGAGAGGCCCGGATGATGTGGTAAGAGTGCAAGAGTGATAGAAGTGGAAATGGAGAGGAGGGGAGGATTGCTATCATTGCCTACTATACGTGAGGAGATGTAACTTCACCACGTGGGCCATCGCCGGAACTACAGCTTTCACTTTAGGCTCAGATACGTGACCCTTCGTGACCCGAAGGGATTATTAGACTCCGGGACTGATATTCCCCATTTCGAGATTTTCTCTCTCCTCCGCCTGGAGGAATAAAATTGGATGCCTTCCCTCCGCTTAAAGCTCCTCATGACGATTGAATGCCTCGGGATCCAGGACGACTCCTACGAAATCCGGAATCAAAACCCCGAAGGAGTGATTGGACGGGTTCTAGGGCCCTTTAACCCTCTCCTCCCCCTCCCCCCAACCCTGCCTATTCCCCCTAGACAATAGCGCACGCGATACACACCCACACATACGGCTCAACAGCAACATACTATACACACGATCTGTCGCTTATGACAAAAGAACGCCTGCTATTCTCCTGTAAATCGTCTTGGTGGCCAGCGAAGGGCGATCTCGGTCACAATTTTTAACCGCTTGTTTACTGGTGAAATTCTTAGAACATACTAAAATATAAATTTATTTCTGAGATTTTCACTTGAATCTCTTGTATTTTATAGTTAATTAAGTCTCTACTATTGCAGAAAGAAATTTATATTTCTTTTAATTCTTTTATGATCATATAGTAAGCCCGTGGATTCTAAATTCATGAAACACTGAAATCTCACCTCAAATGCCAAAGATATCGTCTATGAAGTTCGATCAAAGTTTAAAAATAAGTTAAGGAATTATTTTGCGGGTTGAATTGAGATGCGGAATTTATATTCGCAACACTTAATTGCATCACTTTTTCCAGTTTAGATGAGATTTTTGCAAATATTTGGCAATTCAAAAGTATCGGTGTTCAAGTCCCAGTCAAGGAAATTTTCGCTTGTGATCTGCTCGATTCCGCCTTCCCCACCTCTCCTATGCTCGTCCTTTATGTAAGTTCCTAACCCTTTTCCTAATTATCTATTTTCATGCGAATGAAAATTTGTTGGCCATAAGGCGGGATTTCGTGTTTGAATGTTTATTTGGTCAATGTGGCTCGTCTGTTCCTTCTGGCTATAAGTGCCACGAAACGCACTGTTCTTATCCATTATGATGTTGTATGATTGCTTACCTGCTGTTCTTTCCTCTGGTATGCCGTCTATTTATCCTATGGTGGGTGAAACAGCACCATCACGCCATTGACGCGGTTTGCGGGCCATTGTGTAGATGTAGATTTTAGTTTCCAACCATCTCGGCTCCCGAAGATTCTCCCCCAAGCCTGTGGTCACACCTGTCAATATCAATTAAAGTCATAAAAAGGCACTGATTTGAAATGTTTTACATTTTCTTATTTGGATGTATGTTAAAACATGTATGACTCTCATAACCCATTAATCAAATACAAACAAACTTGGTCAAACATACGATACAACACATTTTTTGGGAGCTGACGGCAGTTTTTTCGACTGCTGAGCAGGCCTCTTTGGAGGAGAAAACTGCGAGCCCATGGGTTTCTGGGTTTCATTCTAAGCCCTGAAAGTGTGCGTTTAAGGCATATCAACAACCTTTTGCGATTATACCGAGAAAACAGAAAAAAACCGTTCTGACCATGGTAGCTTTTTCCAGCCGCGGCATAATACGCCACTATTGTGTTGAATGCAACGATTTGCGTCAAGCCCGACGTGACGCTGACATTCGAGTAATAAATATACTTATCCACACCTTCGAGAGTTTGAGGCGCTAGTCTGTTCTTTTAGTGTTTCTTTTTTTTAAGATGCGTATCAGTGTCATGTTTCCAGCATATTGTACATTCAGCGTGCTTCGTAGACACTAGGTTAAATTCCGCCCGCAATTTGGTTCGTTCTGTACCTCTCGTTTGCGGGGTCGTCTGTGAAGGGCCATGCGCGGGTCCTTTTTTTTGTCGAGCCGCGCGCCGAGGGAGGCGCTCCCTCCGTCATTTGTTGGCACTCGAATCGGTGGGCAGCTCGCGATGGGAACGCGTCGACCGACGCGCGTGTATCAATTAACGGACCTGCCGTACCAAATCTCGTCTCGCGAATGTATTAATCAAAGTCTCCGATTTCAGATGCCGCGCTCTGACAGGCAATATATCAAGAAATGATCCTGTTCCCGCGATTCATTTTTTTTCAATACGATTTTGTGTTTGGTTAAAAATTACAACGATAGAAAATGCGACCCTCCATTTCGAATCATCAAGTCAATACTATAATAATGTTGCGCTTTCATGTGTCTACTTTTTTTTCCCCGTGTTTCTTTTCTGTTTCATACCATTTTATTTATTGTCATGGGCGATTATTTATGTGAAGCGAATCAAAGCAGTTTCATGATTTTCAAAACTGTATGCATTATTCAAATATTTTTAAAGGACAATATTTTAGTAAACCTGCCGTTAACAGTCCCTGCCTTGTTGTTTTCAAGCTTTTCCCTCGTCCCTCTCTCTTTCTTTCGTCCCTCTCTACCCGAGGGACGAAGACCATGAGTTTGGAGGTCTATGACATGGTGGAGTTTTCCCTTCCTATTTTTAAATTCTACATGCCGTCTTGTTCTGTTGGAGGTTTTCCGTATTTGGAGACGAAGAATATGGCGTAGAGGAAGACAGCTTAGGTCCAGGCATACTCGACGATGAGATAGAAAGGGCATTAAGGGAGATGAAACTAAATAAGGCCGTGGGGGTGGATAACATTCCCGCGGAACTATTAAAATGCTTAGGAAAATGTGGGAGGAAGAGGCTATATGGGCTAATTCGTAGTATTTATGAGGAAGGAATCTGGCCGGAAGACTTCGTGAGATCAGTTTTAGTTCCTATTCCGAAAAAGGTAAAGACTACATCATGTGACGACTACAGGACGATAAGTTTGATATCCCACGCAGCCAAAAAAAATAGGCCTGAACTGCATCTAAATGAATAGTTGTCAGTGTAGTTTAAATATAATTGTGCTCCTGAACAGAAAAATTACTTGTACAACTCCCAAAAAATTGATAATCGTAAAAAGATCGAGAAATATCCTTTTTTAAGTATGAGCTTAGCATTCGTTATACTCGAGTAAAAGTTTTTACTATGAATTTCAATATTTATTTCTATGAAATAAAGCATTTGTATTATACTGATTGCGTTTTTGATTCGACATTGACATGAATACCCCGCGATCCACCAAAAGGTATGTGACAGGGGGGAAGCACCAGATGGTAAGGGTAGGTGGCAAGTAAGAAAATGGGAGAGGAAGGGGAAAGGAAAAAATTTCTAGTATGAAATCTATAAAATAACGTATAATTTTCTATGAATGAAGGGGAAACTCAATTCGTAATATGGGTTAATCCGCCTAATAAATTAGTTATTGTTTTACGAAAAGAACGAATAAAAAAGAACCACCACCATTCATACGAAAAGTCTCCACCACAACAAGACAGGCCATGCATAATATATCTCGATACGATAAGGCACTTATTTCAATCTAATGAAATATGTTAGGTATTCGTCAGTAAACGTAATTCTACAATATTCTTCAGCCAATTAATTTTCCCTTTGTTTTTCTCTGTTTACGAATTCATTTCCTTCAGTTAGAAAACTTTCATAAAAAGACTTATGAAAGAAAAGAGCATAAACTGATTTGTGAAAACCGATTAAAAATGTTTCATTTAATTCACGTTTTACGAGCTAACCAAAATACAACCTGCAATGAAATTTTTTTCATGACAAGAAAGTATTTATATTCCTTATCGTTGATCTTAGAATATTTTTAGTGTATACTCTAATTTCGTAAATATCCTACACACCACACTAAAATGTGACCAATAAGAAATTTCACTGAATGTATACGGTTTCCAACACAATTAAATGGCCTACTGTAGTTGAAATTTACCTCCACATCCCAGCCAGAATCCAAACGCAAGTCATAAAACGATTCAATGTGAACTATCAAGTCGCACTTTTTCGCAAATTTTCATCGAATTTTTTGCAAGATGGCCCCCAAAGTCAGCTGCAAGTGTCATTCCCTTTGTAGACTGGCCCGATTGAGACCGTCGGAGGTGGAGTCTCCCCTTAAGGGCCAGGTCGCGCTAACATTGCCCTTCCCCCCATGCACACAAACTCGATCCTCCCTATTTTCCTATTTGCAATATCGAAATATAGATATCATAGTAAATATAAAATTAAAATTATATCAAAATTATTCTAATTCCCTTCGCTCATAAAACTAAAGTCCTATTCATAAAGATATACCTTCGTTATAAGATAGGAAAATGTGCATGTCTGTCCAAAAAGCAGTTAAAATATTTTCAAATTTTGCGCACGAAATATCCGCACCTGAAACACACCCTTTCCATACCCCTTCTTATTTTACATACTTGTCTTCTTGCACTGTCACGGATTCGAGTGATAGACGGAGGGACGATGGGCAGATTTATAATACTTGCAGAGGGCTCAAAAACGGCAATAACGTGAATAGACCCTACAACGTTACATCCGGGCATCGAGTGAAGAGAGGTTACATGATATATTTTGGTTTTTAGATAAAGTCCCATAGCTGTTGGTCAATTTTATTTGAAAATTCAGAAATAAATTTAAATTGAACTCAACTTCTAATGCTTTTCAACAGAGTCGAGAATTTAGATGGAACATATTTCATGGGAAACAAAATTGGCCTCGTAGTCGTAGTAAAGAAAACGTCCACCTGCCTTCAGGATTGCGTGCCCGTATGCAGCCTGGAAGATGCCAATTATTTTATGCGTCTACTTGTATGTAGGATACGTATAGCTCGTATTACAATAAGTATGCATAGCTGTATGTATCTCATTTTTATAAATGCTATTGAAATTTGACACCTCTTCTTTGCGGAATTTGAGTCCTTTGCTCGAATATTACTCAATGTTCTTGGGAGAATATGATGAGTGCTCTTCCAACTAAAGCCTCAAATTCGCAAAGAAACTATTTCATTTAGATTACTGTAAATTAAATATTGGTTTGTATTAAAATGAAGGAAGAACACTTCTTTTATTAAGTAAGGTAAATTAAGTGGAATATCATTTATACCTTGTTATATTAAGGTGAATGATGTAGTGGATAATTATAATAAAAAGAAACTCTGGCTTTACTCGAGTACTAAATAGTATTTACCAAATAATGCACTACATTTATTGAACAATATGCTTATTACGCCAAATATATTTATATTGCAGTTTAAAAGGCTTCATTGCATCGAGACAATTGTTTGAAAAGGCAACTTTTCCAATTACCTTAAGGAAAAAATTACCATTCATTATGTAAAACAGTAAATTATAAGCGGCGAAGTTACTGGATACAGAGAAAATGACATAGGAAATGGAACATTAAGGCTTCAAAGGATTTTTTAAATAAAGCCATTTGTTTCTCCACTCTTATTTTATACAATAATTTGCATAGAGGTATTCTGAATAGATTTTCCGAATTTCACATTCCCATATAAAATTCACCTCATTAAAGTAGCATACCTTACGACCATTTCTCAAAAAAAAAACTATCAGCTCCACTTGAATATTAACTTTGCCTCTGAGATTGGTCAAGGTAATATGAAAACCTTTAATCATGGCAGAATATTATCTCACTTAAGAGTGCTTCGAGGACCTCGTTGCTGGGACGCTACACGTCGCATCGTTGGAATGTTTCCGGGGTAATCCTCGTTTTAATCCCCCTTTAATAACCACAATTAATTCTCATCTAAATACTTCCCCCGTGGCTTTGTGATAACGCACAATCCCTCGAAATAAAATTCCATCTATTCCGAAGGCGACTCGAAATCCACGAATTAAGTGCCCTCTTTTTTTTCGCTCACACAAGGCTGGGATCCCCCGCCACCGGATTAACCTCCGAGTGTATCGGGACGGTACTCTGGCCCGAACAAGGGCCCGAACCAGGGCATCCAATTAGCCGCCCCTTGGGTTTAACTACTCCTCAGAATGCATTGGCATATCACAGACGCATTGTTGAATACTTAGTAAATAATACCATTTGAGGCGAAAATATGTTTTTAATGCTTCACGAGTGTCTTTGAAAACATTTTTATTTTAAAATTAATCGTTGGCGCTGTGCGTGATTTTTCAACATTTTTATCACACATTAGTGGAATATTTTCAGATGCAGTATTTGAGAATGTAGAATGGACGAAAAGGGAACCAAATAATGATGTTCTAGGTATATCAGGGGAAAAGTGATTGCTGTTGGGATAGTTTCGAAAAAGACAGAACAATTGAATACAGAAGATGAAGAGAGTAAAATATAGGTATTTTGGATAGAATTAAGGGAGTTAAAAGCATCCAGAACTAAAAACCTAATCGTAGAACTGGGTTTAAAGGCATTCAAGTATCGTATCGAGTTAGGCAGGGTTTTTAAGTGCACCAGTGATTAGGGCTTGGCTCCACCGAAAACCTTCCGTAACAGAGGTGACTACTGCCCATTTAACGATGTCATACGAAATTCTCAATGCATAGCTCGAGGAACTCTGCTCGTGGCTGCATCTTTGTATAACATCTTAAATTCGCGTCTGACATCCATTGATTAGTATGCTCAATATTTTTGTCTATACTTAAATTTTTCTTGGTCTTCGTGTAAAATTCCTCTCACTAATTCCCATTGATTTCAGGTTGTATACAAACATACAGATAAGATTGTATCTGTGTATTTGGAAGATTCTTAATTTTATTTTTTCGTGTATCCCTCACATTTACTTTACGAGGCTATTCTTGACTAATCTGCCTGATATCTTTGAATTTTAGCTAATTCCTTGATTTAAACTTTCTCTAATGGTGCACCAAGTACGTTTAATAAGTGATCATCGTACCTATTTCGATCGTGGTTTAACAAGTGGCTACAGGAGCACCAAGAAAAAAATATGAGGATTGGAGTGAAAAGTCAGAATCCTTTTTGAAACGCTCAAAGTGAGCTTGACCTTCAAATCTTTTTCCTTATTTACATACACTCTTGTATGATTTTCTTTGGTCCCTATTTATATCTCCCATATTTATACAAGAAGTAGCTTTGTCCATATTACTGCTTCTTTTGATGAATGGATAAAATAGCCTGTAATATTCACTTAGCACCGAGGCGAACTCATTTTATTTGTGTAATAACATCACGCAAAAGTTACCTTTGAAAAATTTAGATCCCTACGGCAGATATACGTGATACTTTCGTGTTAATTCGTCAGAAAAATGAGCAGAAATATTTTTGAGACAATACATCACGTCGTCAAGTTTCTGCATAAATGTCATAATATTTTCATCTGCCGAAAATTAGCAATTTCTTTCTGGGATCGAAAGGCATACGATATTATTATTATTTTCTGTCTCCTAGCATTAATGGTTTAGATGGACACAGACTATACAACGGTTTAACGAAACATTTCTTTCCCTCTCCTAACAGAACAACCTCACATCGAACACTGAAATAAGCCCCTATTTATTGCCACATACCTCCTTCCTCCCTCCATATTGTCCAACATGCCTATTCTATTTCTTCCTCGTTTGCCTAGGGTTCTCTCTTCTATCAAGGTCATCAACATAACATGGAGTATGAAAACTTTTTCTAATCAGCTTTCCTACCTCGTTTGTATTTCTCCAAAAAGTCCCCTCTCCTTCCTTACCATACATGGCCCTTCCTTGTTTGAATTCCTTTCTCTCCATTTCAAATAGGCAGGAAGAAATATCCATCTCCTCACCCTTATTTCAAAAATCTCCCATCCACTCCTATCGACTTGCTTCAACAGCCATGTTTCTAACCATATAAAATCATGCTTCCTATCAAAGTATTAATGAGAATTTTCTTAAAATACTTAGTCAGCATCCCTTTCTTCAATTCTTTCCTCCTCTTAAAAGTTTCTTTGCCGAACACAAACCTTCATCTTGTGTCCCTACTATTTTGGCCATTTTGGTCAAGAACACTTCCAGGATAAGTATAATGTTCCAAGACTATGGTTTACGAACTCATTTTTTAATATTTAACTTAGCCTTCCTCTGTCTTTCAAAACCCTCATAATATTTCTTTTGTTTACATTTATTCACATCTAATATCTATCGCACTGGCTTCCCAGTTCGCTCACCAATGCTTGTAAATCCTTGGCGTACGGACAAACTAAACCTAAACTTGATCATCCTGATCTTACTGATTACGTCAATTTCACGCCGGCATTCAATCCTATGTCCAGTTACTCCTATTATTCTTTCACCATTCCCTCCACATAGTAGTTGAAAATCACAGGTGGTAATGGACAACCCTACGTTACTCCTCTTCCTAACACTACTATCTGGACTCTCCATCCACCACTCACACCTGAGCAGTCTGAGACATGTACAAGTACCGGACTAGACCCCTGGTCCTCCACAATACTCCTATTTTCTTCAATATATTCATTGGTTTTTCCTAATTCACTCTATCAAACGCTTTTTCGAAATCTACGAAGCAGGCAAGTACGTTCCGAGAGTATTCTATATTCCTCTCTATCATGGATCTAATTACCGCCATGACATCATGCCTCTCTCTCTCCTTCTGCCCAAACTGATCATCTCGTAAGTAAACCTTTGCCCTGCTCTCCTTTCTTTTATTAATGCTCCTGGGAGCCACATAATCTGCGAGCGATATTAAATTTATTGTTCTGTTGTCCTCACAAGATGTAGCCTTAACCTTTTTCAGAATATGAACTAACACTGCTCTCAAAATGTTTTCCGGTCAATTTCCTCTCTCATAAATTGTACGAATTAGTCCATTAAACTCTTCCTTCCACGCTTAAGGTATACCAGTCTCATTGTTTTAACTCAATTTTTCTACTTCCACCTGGTCTCCTTTCTTTTTCTCCCGATAAATGTTTCTGCATTTTATGTCCTCAACCGTCTTCCCTATTTATTCTCCTGAATCTTACATAACACTACAAGTAATAATTTTTACCTGACTCAGTATTAACTCCGAGGGGACTTTCGGATTGATTTTGCGAATCCTGAATATGTGCTAATATCTATATGAACCCCTGGGTATTCTCCGCCGGTGACCACGTCTATTGTGGTACTTAAACCAAGAGTTCCTCGCGAAACACCCTGTCCCATGCAGAACTCTATTTCTTTCTCCCCGCGGTCATTCATCGTTCCTAATCCATAATACCCTATTTGTATTTTTTTAGTATCCTGCAAGCCACCGCTAGGGTATTTGGCAGCAGGTGAATTTCTGATCGCTGATCGTTCATGGAAAAAATACCATCTGTTCTACACTTTCTCTCTAATTTTACTGATATGATCTCGGCTGCTGTTGTACCTACCTCATCACCTTTTCTTCCTTCGACTACCTTCACCGTCATCCCCCAATCCCCCATCATTATCAAATATTTCCCTTCAGGTTTACACAAAATCATGTCCTCTAGCGGATCTTACACCCACTTGATTTTTTCCTCCCCATGATTTCCTGGTGGCAAGTGCCTGAACAATGACCAAGTTCGTTGGTTCCCCTTTCACGTCTACTAATAATATTCTATCAGTCTACGTGTCTTCTTTCTTTTTTTTCAACATTTTTGCTACCCCTAACTAGTTCTCTTCCTTTCCCCTATATTTTACATAACAACATAACTATCGCTCCAGTAATCCCCACTAACCATCTCACCTCGCACAACCCTAAAATATCTACTTCTAAAATTTTCACTCACCATTCTACTTTATATTTTCTAATATCCCTGTCCTCAACATCGTCCTAGAATTCCCATTTCCTATTCAAACTGGTTCTGTTCTCTTCTGTTTTGCTACTGGTGTTACTGTCGCTTTCGACGGTAACTTTTCGTAAAGGTTCCGTGAGATGACGACCGCGGAAGCCTTGTCTCCCCCGCTGCCGGGCACGACACACGACCGATTGGGCCGAGCCCCGTAGTTGCCAGGACTCACTTTCTCTATACTGTCAATCATAAAAGTCTTGGGAATAATGGGTGGTTTCCCGTTGCCTTCCTAGTGTTTTTAACGTGACACCATCCCTCAATGGCCGCCCCACTGGGTTCAGACGCCTTTACACCCGCCTTACATAGGAACAGACGCTACGTAGACTACCTTTCGTCTGGCTCCTAACCTTCGACCTATCTGGCATGGGTGACCCTACCAGGAGCGATTATCATTATTCCCGACAGTACTGATCTAGGAGTCATAGGAAAGCACAAGCCCTCCCACCACGTCAAGGCTGCAGCCCACGGAAAAGGGCGTAACAACATTTCTTTATAAAATGGTCGGATTTTGCGATTATTTCATTCGATGTTGTTATAAGACAGTGAAATAGTATTTCTCATACACGCTCAACTGGACACAGTCTCTAAGTGGATAAGTGCATATCTCAGACCTACCTACGTGTTACTTTTTCCTGGTTTGGAAACAAATGAAAAATCAATATTTTCGTATAGTACGCTCCGTTACCTATTGAATGAACCTAAATGCTAGATAGAGAATTGCGATCCTTGACTAATTTTTCATAAACAGTAGTGTTTTTTGCCATTAGAGGAAAGGAAATGTATTGCTGTAGAATCATGCCTTGCCAGGCTTTGCCTGCCTTAACCTATAGAATCCCAATAATAATAAACCTTTTTAAGGTAGGTTCGCTGTTTCAGCCTCCTCCTAGAACTTCTCAGAGTGGCTTTCACTCAGGAGGCGACAGTGTTTGGAATTCCGCTTCACACAATAGATATACTATAGATTGGAGCGCCGCGCTACGGGGGTTCGTGGCATCAGCTCCCTGGCTGACGATTAGGGAGTCAAATTTTTACTTTGCCGATGGCCCTCCAGTTCTTTACACTCCATGACGCAAGCGATTAAATCCTCGCGCCGGAGGGGAGGATGTCCAGCACGGAGAGGGAGAGCGGTGTGACCAATGAGACGCTCAGAAAGCGGGAGGGGGGGGGGGAGAGGCCTAAACGACCACTTCATTCCGAAACGCCCGGCGACCGAGAGAGACTCATCCAAGCGAGGAACATCGCCCTTTTCAATCCTCCCATCCCGACCTCTCACGCAAAATTGAGTTTCTTAACGCTTGAAATGCTGCTCCGACACCTCCGCTTAAGCCCAGGTGGGATCCCCGCCCCGCCCCCTTTTACCCTCTCCATCCTCAGCTGCGCCCGCTTCCATACCCACGTTGCTGCCGTCACATCGCGGTCTATGACCTCCTAAGAAAATACTTAATACTCGCCGAAGGAAATTGCTCTCCCGCCCTCTCTGCGTCATCCGGGAGAGATTACGGCCTTCGATGAGGGAGAACGGGGAGGGCAGGGGACCCTCGCTCTTCAGGTAAATGACGGCTCACCCTCCCTGGAAAACGATGGGCAGGAGGGGGGAGTGTGACCCGGGCCAAAGTAACGGCCGTGTAAATTCGTTCGATGCCGTTTTGATACTCTTAAAGAAGGTAATGGCGCTGTGTGGTAAAGCAGTAATCTGCAGTAATAGTAGAAGAAGACACATTTGATTTTATGTGGTCGCGTAGACGACTAGGCCACAGACTACACCTCTCGAATCGCCAAAGGTTCCTAAAACTCTCTACTCCTAAAAATAAAGGATGAGATGCACGAATAAAATTTATAAAAACGAATCGCTATGAGGCAATTGAAATGAATCTATTCCAAATAGATTATAAATCATTATATATCCTAGATCTTTTGATCATGTAATTTAATAATGAAACTTGATTAAAAAAGTCATTTTGAAGAAGAATTTTCAGGACGCGGCTGACATACTCCGCATCATCACCCAGGGTGCGAGCTGCTTTTGAATTCACGCTCAGCACTCAAGCTTTTTTTCATGGTGGAGGCCTGTCGTATGAATGGTTAAGGTTCTTTTTTATTCCTTCATTTCGTATAACAAATAGCTATTTTACTAGGCGAAGTAACCCATTTTTTAATCGAGTCTTCATCCAGCATGTATAGTAATTTTCACGTTATTTCATAGGTTTTTCCTAAATATTTTCCCCTTCCTCTCCCATATACTCCCTTATCACCTACCCCTCCCTACTTGTGCTTGCAACCCCTGACGCACACCTTTTTGCTTGGGGTATTTACGTCGATATCGGAGCGTACAACTCCGCCTGTATTCATCTATCGCACTCTGTCAGATGTCCCACTCTCATGGAAGTGTCTCACTCGTCCGATTTTGGTCGCACTTTGACCTTAAGAGTTACAAATGCTGCATTTCATCGGTTATACTGTGTACTTACTTCATCATTATCATCATAGCATACCACGGATTTAATCCACGTTCCACAGTCTAACTGCACCTAAAACTGTAACTTCTGGGAATGGGTGGGTTTTGTGTTCGGCAACCGAGTCACTATTTATGGAAAAGAAGACCCATATGAAGACCGCGGTTGTGCATATAGCAGCTTACAGGACGATGCTGGGACAGTGAAGTTGAAAGCACCAAGTAAGAGCTGGAGTGATAAAATATAAACAATTTTTGTTTAAAACGTGTCAAAGATAACGAATACAGGTGCCTACATGGCGGTAGTGGACGGAAAGTAGCTGAAGGAGGGGCAGTTGACAGTGTTTTTAAAATAATTTGGGAATACTTCGGCCAAAATTGGAGAAAGAGGTCCTTGCCGATGCCCAAGCTTTTCTTAGGAAACTGATTACCAAATTGAAAACAACTTTTAACATGCTGGTAAGGCGCATATATTACTCGTCTATACAGTGGCCTTAAGTTTTTAAATTTCAGCCAGGTTTTGAGGAGGGCAAAAGTTTCAATGATAGGGACACCGAAGAATAAAATTGATTTTTTAATGAATTTCCAGTCTTTTCTTCTTTTATCATCTTTTACAGCATATTGAAGTAACCACACTAGCCATTATATAAACAGTGTCCCTTAAAACAACTTATTAATAGTTAGTAGCAGCATAATGGTTAAATTCCAGAAGGGTCTTAGGTAATATTGCCTCAATAATGTCGACGAGTCCTTATGAAATACATGCAAATAATTCTGGTATTTTTTCCTTCCGAAACGTCATTTCAATTTCCGCATCTTTTTGCTTTGATACTTTGGCTGACAAAAATACTTCCTTAAACTTAGAATGTAAATAGTTTTCTTATTATATAATATGAAGTGAAAAATAAATACCTGAAAAGACCATTCTGGTCAAGCAAGCATATCTTACTGAAGGTCATTTCAGTGGCTTTGGTGGATTCTATCTACACTTGCGCAAATTTAAGCAGTTTGTTCTCATTCAATGCAAGGGTACAGGTGAGGTAAACTCACTGTGTGATCTTCTGATACCATTATGTACACATTTACGAGTGTCAAGAGTGATTGGCATGGTGCAAAAAACATCAGGCTCAAGTTGAGCGTAGAAATAGTCAAAAGTTTCTAATGCTTTGAAAATTTAATCTTTTAGTTAAAGGGCGAGTTCTATTTACAACGTCCAGAAAACATAATGCATTGAATTCTAAGACTAGCCAATGTATAAGGGATTTTTTAGGTGTGCTGATCGCGGTAACTATAGGCTGCATTGAGCAATTGATTACATTAACTTTTAATATGGAGATACAATAGATTTTGGATAAGAAGATACGGCACACTAAGGGGGAATTCCAAATACGGGTGCTTGTTATGTTAAAATATGGCTTGAGGTCCGCCTTGAAGTGAAGAAAGTCACCTAAAGAGGGTAATTTATTTTCAACAAAAATAACTTGATTGTTTACAAATAACATAAAACCATCATCTCTCATTTTGGTTCTTAATTTTTGATATTTTTATCCTATTAGTTGGTAAAGATCATTTTCCGTTTCGCCTGTATTCGAAACCTAAGTAAGAATCATAATATAACAATCACTTCTCTAAGGAACACCTAAAGTGTTTCCTCCGCTAAATGTCTCCTCTTCGCTTCTCAACGAATACAAATGTCCCTCTGTGGTGCATATTGCAAATGTAACCGCCATGTTGACACTGTTGCGGCACCATATTGTTCCTTTCTGTCCTCATGCTGCTAATTGTGGGGTACTCATCAAACCGTGTCTATCACTATTGCCGACTAACAGCGCAGTAGGACAACATTTTTAAATTTTAGAAAACTTTCACGTATTTCACTTGATTCACCCTCGAATTTTCCACAATTTGTTTGAAGTTGAAATATTTTTCTTAGAGATGGTGATCCCACCAAAAAAGAATAAATTTGATTTTTGATGAAAAAAGTATGATACCTCACTTTTCGAATCGCCCTCGTAGATTTGGAGCGGAAGCGTGGTTCCCCGTGGTCGAGATATCCAGCAAGGAGAAATCGCCGATTTCTTATCCTAACTAAAAAGAAATTCTCGATACAAAACCTCATTAGAGCCCTTCTATCCTAAACATCGTCTCGCTTAATTAATAAGCCCCAATAAAATTGCATTCACGTGAATAATTGATCGCCTACGCATCTATTAAGCCTGGTAGTGTACTGGCGCACATGGTTTGTAAAATATTGCATAGTAAAATGGAGACGTAAATACGAGGCTCGAAAAGCATATACGAGGGTCATCCGGAAAGTAGTACCCGTTCGTGAAATAAAGACACAAAAGTAAATATTAACAAACATAAAAAATTTTATTTGAAAGAGGATACTTTAAACTACTTCTCAACATAATCTCCAAGCAAATTAAGGCATTTGTCATAACGTGTGACAAGTTTCTGTATTCCTGCTGCATAGTCCTTCGCCGCCAGCTCATTGAGATACGCGAGGGACCCATCTTGCACAAATTTTTGCATAATGCAGATGGTGTTTAACAATTTCATGAACAATTGTTCGAGAAACATTGGGAAAATGCTCACAGATGTCATCAATTGTGACGCGCCGATCGTTCCTCACGAATTCGTCAACTGAGCTCACCAGTTGGTCTGTAATGACAGACCAACTGGTGGCCAACCTCCGAACGCTCATCGTCGTGTGTGTTCCCCCTCCCCATGTTGAAGTTGCGACACCACCGCCGAACAGACGACTCGTCCATTACATTGTCTCCATACACCTCCTTTAATTGGCGATGAATATCACATGGGCGAACGTTTCTTGCATTGAGGAATTTAATCACTGCCCTCACTTCACAACTGGCGGCGTTCTCAATTTTTTTAAACATTGTAAACAATCACAGAAACAACACAGGCAATGCTAGCGTCACGCAACTTGGCTCAGAGAAGGCAGACAAGCCACTGAAGCTATCTGACCTCGTCCAGCGGCTACTCGCGTCGTCAGCACTTCATGCGGCACGAACGGGTACTACTTTCCGGATGACCCTCGTACTTAGCCAATAAACTTTCTTCCGTTTAAACCTAGGGCCTTAATGTGCTGAACTGCGCTAATTGTGAATTATTACCTCTAAAAGAAGAAATGAGGCCTTAATATCTCAGATGAATACCAGTTTTTCATCTCAACGTTCTCGACTCGTAATCTACGAGCATTGCTAATTTCTCTAGAGATTAAGAAGACACTACAGGAAATAATCGTATGAGGCTGCTTTGCATGAATTTAACTATTGTGTATTGAAGAGTTTGGTACACTTCAAATAGCGCGAAATTGCAATTACTAATTCCAGTGAGCTCTTTTAGCATCACAGTGACCGGCAATTTACGTCTCACCGGCAAACAAGTAACCGTCAATATGGTGAGTTTGTTAATTTTCACAGAAAAATTAAGACGAAAGAACACTGCCATTGCAAGAAGGTAAAGTAAAGCTTGCACTCAACGGCAAATGTTGGAAACCTTCTTCCTCCACAAAGTTTCATCCACACATAACCATATCCCGGCAGAGCCAATGAAGGCCTCCTCCATTCTTGATAACCTGGCTCGCGAGCACTTAAGTTAGCATTTTATGGCTGCAAACAACTGGTCTCGCAAACCCAGAACACGAATATATTTTCACAATGTACTTCTTCGTTAAAACGCCCAAGTGCCAATGCTAAACCACATCGGTCCGTAAAATATTTCGTTAATGCTCATTTTTTCTCCAAATTAGACCCAATATACTATATTCATCACTCTGCTCCATAAAAATGCTTTTTCAATGAACACTGACAAATTTTGCCATGCATTGCGCCATAAGTAAGGAAATACGTAATTTTATATTCCCCGATCTACCGATCCTGAAGCATCAACCATCTAGTCACGTAAAAAAAATTACTAAGAACACTACTAATTGATTAATAACTCGTTAAAGACGCTGATGAGGTCGAGACGATGATTAAACCGTCAATCGTTCCGTATTACGCTAATTTGATCGAAGCGGTGCCAATAGAAATCTTTTACGTTATTTCAAAGGACTTCTCTTTATCAATGATGCTAAGAATGTATTATGAACCCAATCGTACTAGGTTAGGAGAGATCATGTCGTTAAAATGAGAGAGATTAAGCGTAGAACAGAAAGATTTAAGATGTCATTTTTTCCACGAACGATAGGGGATCATAAGAACATTGTCCAACCGCGGTAGGGCCAGGTGTGTGTGTGTGAGGTTCAGAATAATGCTGTCTGACCTTGAATCTATCTGTTCTACACTTAATCTCTCTAATTTTATTGGCATTATTTCTCCTACCGTAGTATAATGGGGGCATTAATACATATTCAACATCACTGCTAAGGCGACTCCTTCCAATAAATGCAAGAGGTTTAATCTGTAATTTAACCCTCGTTTCGTGAGTGATTCCCAGCCTATATTCTTTAATAATTTGGACACGCTATTTAATTTATCATAACAAAGTTTTACACATATAGCTCCCCTACGCTGCACGCGATCCATATCGGCAATTAACCCGACTACGCCAGGATCCCATATACCAGTACTCTTTAAATAAATCCTAATTTTTTGTTAGCCTTTCTACATATTCCCCGTATATGTTTCACCCAGGAAAGGTCGTGATTGAACGCCTATAGAAATTTATATCGCAACGCCTAAGTATTTAATCAAGTCGACACATTCTATTTCGGTATTCCTGATGTATTAGGCGTTCGGGAGGGAATTGAGAGTTTGTGATCGTGTTGCATTGAGAGTTGAATGCAATATTTCGAAATTTCTCACCACAATTTCGTAATTTTCTCGATCAAATATAGAACTTTTGTAATTTTAGTAAAACCCCAGTCTCATTTAGATCATCCGAGACAAGATTTAAAGATATTGGCGATGTTATCTGAAGGTATCATGCAACATGTGTTAGGTTTTATTTTACAGAGGCTGATTTGTTCTTGAGAGGACCAAGTGCGGAGTTAATTACTCGCCGGAGAACGACTTGTGTATTTGGCAACCGTAACGGCATTCTTAAATACAACTACTCAAAAGTCCCTTCTCGTGTAAAAAGTACCGGTTTTCTCGAAAACGTTTGATTTTGGCGCAATCTGATGGAAACCTGACGCCGGACATTACGTAATATGGACGAACGGACGTGAAAATGAAAGTACAAAGCGAATTTTCACATAAGCTACCAACTTTTCCACTAATCCGAGGAAGAGGATACAGATCTTTGATTGTCAGACGGTTCAATGTACGGAAAGCCACTCCCATCCGATTTGACCCGTCTTTCCTTCCAACTAGAAGTCCCGAAATATGTAGCAAATGGTGAATTACCGATTTCACGAATAATTGAATTTTTTTACGAAATTCTCAACTATTTCTCGAACAGTCCGACGCTCCGATAAGGCGGGGCGATTCGGATGGTAAGAAATAACAGACTCCTCTTTAAAACTCAAATGAAGGCTTCCCGTAGTAAATAAACAAACATGACTAGAAGTCTCTATCATGTCGTTCTGTAGATCAAGTAATAAAGGAGCAGCTTACAAGAAGAATTTTTTGCACCAGTAATGACATCTTCAAATGTACAAGTACTTGTAAGACATTTTTTTCTAGTGCACTGAAATTTTCTTTCTTGATAATTCTTGTACCAAATTCATCAGAATAAAACTTAAGCCGCAATTATCAAAAGCGTCACGATCGATTATGCCACTAAATCAATATCTGGAACGATTAAATATAAAATTCTAAAACTTTTGTACTCATACGGAGTCAACAGGGTATTTTTCCAGAGGAGTAGTTTTCGTCCCGATTCCCTTCACTATATTACGAGCAAGCAGCATCTCGAAAGAAATGACATTTTCCTGCTTTCCGACAGGAGAGAATAAACAATCAGAACCGGAGTCAATTCCCTTTTTTGTATTGACTGGGGTGAATTCCGAGACTTTCATACGCTCGCTGCATTTGATATATTCAAGCGGTATCAAAGCGGTCGACTTTCGCTATCATCCAGCACGTTTCGGGGATAGTGTCCCTTTTCACCACGTGTAGCAATGAGTTCCCACGTTTTCTCTTTTATTTAAATCATTAAAGGGAACTGATGGAACCTGGCAGTATAGGTGAAAAAATCAAATGATGACATGAAAACCTGCCCGCGGTGGTTGAAAATGCATTTATTATCAATACAGTCCGATGGCGAGGAATGTTTTTTCCGTGGATAGTGTATTTAATTGTATTTACGAAACTATTAAACGGATGTGGCTGATCTCTTTCAATGGGATAAACTCATGTATATTGGAATTCAGCCACTCCACTCCACTGCACTGCACATCTAATAATTTTCTAAACGGAAGGTCGATAGACAGATAGATAGGTCCCTTCTTCCATTTAACCCATAGGTACCATGACCCATAGGCTTCCATTTAACCCATTGGTTCTTCTTACATTTAACCCGAAGGTACCGTTCGTAGGAAACGCAATACAGTAGTAGTATTTAGGGGAGGCGACCGACAGCTGAGGTAATTTGCGCCATAGGAGATGGATAGGAAAGGATGAAGGGTGGAGAGAAACCCGGCGTCGGCATTAGCCTACTCTTTAGAAAGGCGCTTAGGGGTCCGCAGCTTAACGTCCCATCCGACGGACGGCGTACTCACTCAAAGTGCTCTCCACAACAAAGCACCTCAAGTAGGGATCGAGATACCTCTGAAAAATATTCAACACCGCCGGGATTTGAACCCGAACCCTCAGTGTGGGAAGCCAGTACGATAGCCACCGCATCAATCCCGATCCCAAAATGTAATACGTGACAGTTACCAGGGAAGGTACAAAACATGCTATTAATATGTGCATTTGTTTGAGTGAAATAGAGAAACTTATTCTGTGTGTTTAAGGTGCCGAGTCAGTTTCAAGTCAGTGCTTACAGGTGCTGCAGTGCTTATTATTGGGGAACATTAAAAAGATCCCTCGACCAGTAGATTAATGCTAATAATGATGAAAACCTCTCAATTATATCATATGAAACATAGAAACTCGGCTCTTATCTACTCCATTCGCTGAGGCAAGATTTTCACCGCGCAGAGAAAGTCACTCATCGGCTGTCGTTCGGGGGGAGGGGAGGAAAGGGGGCCCTTACCTCGACACTGCCGAACACAAGCATAGCGAAGGCCACCGCCTAGGTGGTGGCCTTCGCTGAGAAGGACAACCGACTCCAGTGCGTGCGTGTGTGTTTGAGAGACCGTGTTTGTGCGTGCGTGTGCGCGGGCGCTGAATTTATATCCCAAGGGCGAAGGACGCGACGATTCGCAGTGGTCCGCTATGTCGCTCCCACCGTGGAGAAGTGGCAGGGGAGTGAGGGGTGGGAAAGAGGGCGGGGGGGGGGGTTTCTTTATGGTCTCCATTCGCTTCAGCCTTCTTAAATGGAATGTTTACTCTTCCGTCGCTCACTCACACCCCCCCCTTTTACATCTTGCTAAAAAAAAAAAAGCGCGTGGGAACCCATTTCTCGAGCGCGGGAAAGAATAAAAAATAAAGTGGAGAAGTGGCGAGAAAGGGGAAAGGAGAGAGTGTCTGTCTGTCTCTCTCTCTCTCTCTCTATGAGGAAAGAAGTAGGTAGTTGTTGGTGTATGTGATAGGTTGGAGGGTTGCTGAGGGGGGGGGGGCGACGGAGGCTGGAGACGGAAAGGATGCATTAGCTCGATTCAGTCCACGTTTTCACAATATGTCATTTAACCAATAGTTTATTTAAACATACTGGATAATGAACCTTTCCATAATTACAATATAGATTAAAGTTATTAAAAACATTTAAATATGGGTCCTTTTCCGATGACATCAAGAACATAATACGAACCCCAACGTATTACGAGCGGAGGGACCACGAGTATAAGATTAGAGAGATAGACTGCAAGACAGACAGGTTTAAATTGTCATTTTTTCCAAGAACAATAAGAGACCAGATTGCTTTTAATCGTAATCCCCCAGGAGTCAGCTCGACACAATAAGTATAAACCTACTAGGTAGGGACTGCACATGGTTATACGATTATATTTATATATTTTTTTTGCAGGTTCCCCTTACCTTTTCCCATCCATTTGAAAAACCCTAAGCACCTCATCCCTTACCCTTCCTCCTGGTGCTGCACCCCCTGCCACACACCTTTTTGGTGGCTGCAGGGTACTGCTGTAGATGTAGATTATTTTTCCGCTTGACGAATGAAACTTGATTACAAGATTTTCTAATCATTTCACCGTTATCAGACGCACAAACGCTTGCACCGGATTAATCACTAAGTAAGGTGGAGTACAAGATCAACGGGTTCGGACGTCACTGGGAAAAAAATGACAAATATTGGATAAAAATACCTCTGCGTCCATTGTCACAGCAACCGTTTCATTTCAAAATCCAGTTTCAACAAAATATTTCCCTGAGAAACAACATCTGATCATGACGATTTTTCATTGAAACTGAAACTACGAAGTGAAAAAAACAATAAATAGAAATTTTAAACAGATTTATTTTTGCCCAATAAAATTAAACACGTTATCATAAGTTCCAAATTCAAGCTGAAAAGGGCTAAATTTGTTCATCGTTCAATATGGATCTTCTCCCTCTCCATGGACCAGAGATATGCGCGGCCGCGAGGGTCTCACGGAAGCCCGTGTCGGCCCATCAGCCTAATAAGTGGGTCTTAGCTGGATGGGCCGTGTGCCCACCGAAATATACAGGCATTCTACCTGCGTGGGCCGGTTGTGGGCCTACAGCTGCCCATGCGTGAGCCACATATGGACCACCGTGAGCTTTGGATCTGAGTGCTATGCTACCGATGCAGCCGTAAGCTGCTGTCCTGATGCCCATCCACACACACCCCCTAGCGGCGAGCGGTCTCCCCCTTGGCACGCGTGCCACTGGCATCCGCTCTCTCTCTTTCTGTTAAATACGCGAAAAAACATGCACATTCTACCCCGAAAAGACTAAAGAAATGACCGCGCGGTAAGTTGTACGTAGAAAATGCAATAGATCTTCCGCTGCCTGCCTTTATTGGCTGATCAACTTCGATGATGAGGTAAGGCACATGATAATACATAAAATATTTTCTCCGCTTTACAAGTTTTTGTTATAAATGCAACAAAATATGGTAATTTGTTAGTAGTCAAAAATATGGATATAAATTATAATCTTCGCTCACAGTCTCGCTAAGTGAAGTGTAATAGTGATAGTGGAGGGGAAAGCGGAGGTGAGCGAAGGGAGGGGCGGGCATGAGGGTGGGAGAGTGCGATTTAGGAGCGAAGAGTGATCACTAGGGAAAACAATTATTGGATTAGGTATGCTATTGCGGAAGGAACGCCTTACTATAATATTCACCTGGGGCAGATTTCTCAAAACTATAATTCATTTACAAGTCCTCAGGAAACAATCTTAATGGTAGAATAAAACTTTCTAATTCGCATTATGTGTAATGTAATTAAGTAAAAAGTGTTGCACAATTTATTAATCCTCAGAAGACTCCGTACGTGCAAATGACAAGTACTTGTAAATTAGCTTTTAGCTTCAAGAACCTTGTTTTTTTGTTTAAACACCACGGTAGGCGTGGATATTTCGCTTTATGACTCCGGGAGGTTCAGAAAGAACCATTTTGATAATATTTTGGCAGGCATACATAGGTTTAGTAACAGCTGCATCAATTCACACAATTCCTCGGGAGTGAATGCGGATTTAAATCTTAAGTTAATACTCATTAAATATAACGCCAAATCCAAAAGGAAAAATAAGCTTAAGGAAATGAAACGCTTAATCTGAATCCGGGGTAAAAATAAGGCACTGGGGAATTTAGTTTATTAAGTTCTAAAAGGATATTAAAACCACAGGTATTGCAATTTTCCACTAGATATTATATTTCAACACTACCGGTTTCGATGTTTTCACATCATCATCAGGTGTGAACACAAGTGCGTATCTTCTCCACATATATAGTTGCATACACGGGGTGGGGGGTTTAAGGGGGGGTAAAAGGAGGGGAAAAAAAGGGGGACAGGGGAATTCCATGAGGGGAAAGGATGAAAAGAGGGGTCAAGAGGCGGGGAGGAACAGTGGGAATTCCATGGGGTGGGGGGTTTTTTGGGGGCAATACTGAGATTCGTGCCACCCTATATCCCATAAGCTAGCCAGTTTCCACTCCATGATAAATAGACTCATTAGAATCCCGATGTCCCAGGACAACTGGGACCGTGAAGTAAACATCATAAAAACCATTGCTGTCAACAACGGGTATAACGCCAACCTCATTGATACGCTCCTTAAGAAGAAAATAAGAAAACAAGCCACCTCTATCTGCACTACACTCACACAGGACACGAACACGTTAGATCGGAAATGGTGCAAAATTCCGTTCGTGAACCATATTTCATACAATATAATCAAAGCCATCCCCAAGGACAATTTCCGAATTTCATTCTATATTCCATCAACACTATCCAAGTGTTTAAGCCAGATTAAGGACCCGATCGACAGGAATAAAAGGAGTGGGGTGTATATGCTTGAGTGCGAGTGTCAGGCCAGCTACATTGGTCAAACAGGGAGGAGTTTTGACAATCGGATCAAGGAACACCGAAGAGGAATTTATGCAGATAACACGAACTCTAATCTCGCGAAACACATAATCGAAACAGGCCATCACTGCAACTTCGAATTTAAAGTGCTACATCTACAAACGAAAGGGCGCAAGTTGGACGCACTCGAACAGTGTGAAATAATACAACACACAAAAAAAGGAATTCCCCTCCTTAATGATGTGTTTGTCACTTCACATTCCCCCCTTCTAGCCATCAATTTCCCCAATAGCTTTCCCCAATTTGAACCTTCCTCTTCTCCTGCCCCCCCCCTACTTCCTCCCCGTCAACGACCACCCCTTTCCCCTCCCCGTTCCTCCGATTCCCCGGATGGACTCGACGGACAACACCACTGATCCCCCGACGCATCGCAGGCGTCCCAAGGACGTCATCCAGCCAGCAGAGCAACGACCCTCGCCACGGGACATCACTCGCGAGGCCCACCGGCAGATTGTTCCGGCCCTTCATTGCTGCGGGGCCCTCTACAGCTCAATGTCTTTATTTTATTACCTGTGCCAATCCGGCGGTCGTATTGTTAATTCTCAGTATTGCCCCCAAAAAACCCCCCCACCCCATGGAATTCCCACTGTTCCTCCCCGCCTCTTGACCCCTCTTTTCATCCTTTCCCCTCATGGAATTCCCCTGTCCCCCTTTTTTTTCCCCTCCTTTTACCCCCCCTTAAACCCCCCACCCCGTGTATGCAACTATATATGTGGAGAAGATACGCACTTGTGTTCACACCTGATGATGATGTGAAAACATCGAAACCGGTAGTGTTGAAATATAATATCTAGTGGAAAATTGCAATACCTGTGGTTTTAATATGTTACGCTTCCACCATATCACGCCTGAGACCTCATCATTCGTTCTAAAAGGATGATTGGGAACATAATAAAAATGTCTAAACGATAAAATAGCTCAGATAAAAAGAAAAATCGTAAAAAGTGAGGGAATAATTAGAAAGTAGAAAGAGTTCAGCAATAAGCCAATGGCAGTAGAAAAGAATGGAAGCGGAAAAAGCGCGGTGGAAAGATGAGTGCAAATATATGGGGAGTTTACAGGCGTAGAACGAGACAAGTGCACTGAATGGGGAGTCTAAAGAACTGCCATGAATGCTAATAAATGAAAGTGCTTCCACACCATCAGAGATGCAAGAAAAGAATGAATTGAAACAGAATATTCAGGCAAAATGTCAATGATGCATAAAAGAAACATACACGTACATTACTGATACTTGACTAGAGAAATTAAACATAGAAACAAAATGTAAGAATAGCTTACTTCCAGATACAATGGAATGAGGGAAAGAAATGAAATTGAGCAAAGCTGTAGGGAAAGATAAACATCCCTGAGAACTACTAAATGTTTTACGAAAGGAAGAGTTATTATTATGGTCTCATCTGTACCACTTTTGAGAGAGGAATTTTGCCAGAATATTTTACCAAATCAGGATAAATTCCCATCCGAAAAAAAGGGCAAAGCAAAATTTAGTGAGGGTGATAGCATCATTAGTAGATTTCACAAGACGTAAATGTATTGCATAACAGCCTAAACAAAAAAATGGAGGAGAAATAAATGATAACTTAGAAAAAGATCAGATTACGTTAACAAATGGGAGGATTACGCACCATATCTCACAATTAATTATAACACTGATAAAGAGGAATATATAAAATAACCAAGATGTATTTGTTATCTTTTAGAATTACGACATAAGGAAAAGAGGACACTGTATAATATTACACTATAATTATACCTCACCGACCATAGTGTCGGATCATAACAATCATGTGCATTCCTCATAGAATTTTGAAATTTTTCCTAGAACGATGATTAATGCCAAAGTTTTCATTACTGTATATATTTGCAGGAAAAATAATGTTTAAAACCTTCCTCTAGGGCAGGAAGAAACTTACTACGCATAACTGAATATCAGTTCCTCCTTTCCCCAGAGGAAAGTGGTTTTGCCACAGAAAATTTGGAATACGTGTGTCATTTGCATATGTTTCGCTTTGTTTTTGTTGGAAAGCACTATCTAGCTCCTTTGTTTGCATTACTATTCACATCCGTGAGACTTTAATTCAAGGTTTATGTTATCATTAGGTAATCTACCGGTTAATGTAGTTTTTTGGATGGACACATCTACCTTATAAATATGTTGTTTCTCCTAAGAAAAAGCAACCCAGCATCCTACTGTGCCACCCTCTATACCTCCTAGTACTTCATTTCTTCCTTCAACACGGCCAACATTCCTGCCTGCTATCCTATTCATGCCACATTCTCGTTTGTCTAACATTCTCCCCTCTATCACGGTCCTTAACATCCTACTGCCGATAAACCCATCCTTCATCCATTTTTCTTGCCTCCCTATTATTTCTCCCTACTATCCCCTCTCCTCGCCTACCAAAACTAGCACTTCCTCATTTATTTCCCGTTCGGTCCAACAGATCTTCTCCATATTTCTCCACACCCACGTTTCAACAGCCTCCAAACTACGTCTATCTGCTTCGGTGGCCATGTCTCCGTGGCGTATAAACCTACGCTTCATATCAAATGTTCTTCACATTCTTACTCAACGTCCCTGTCATCGACTCCCTCCTTGTGAAAGCCTCTTTTCCTAGCGCAATTCTTCTCCTTACGTCCCTACTACTTTGACCGTGTTGGTCCAAAACACTTCCGAGATATGTTAACTTTTGTACCTGCTTTAGTTTTTGCCCTCCTATTTTAATGTTTAGCTACGCCTTTTTCTTTCTAGAAAATTGCATAACCTTTTTTGTATTAATATTGATTCTCATCCCATATCTGTAGCAATGAATTTCCAATACACTCAGCAATGCTTGCAACCCCTTGCCTGACTGACAAACTAACGCCTGGTCATCAGCGAACCTAACTGATTTTAAGAATTCCCCACCGAATTTCATTCCTACCTCCAGTTCTTCCCATGCCTCTTTAATCATTTCCTCCACATGTACGTGGAACAGCACCGGTGATACTGAGCAACCCTGTCTTACACCTCTTCTTAACACTGCTCATCCGGACTCTCCGTTCCCCACTCGCACCTGAGCAGATGCAAAACAGGCAAATACGTCCTGATTGTATTCTACATTCCTCTCGATTAGTGATCTTATTACTACAATGGCATCACGCCTACCTCTCCCCTTCCTAAACCCAAACTGATCATCCCCTAATTAATTACTTGCCCTACTCTTTATCCTTTTGTTGATGATCCTGAGTACTCCTTTAATTGCGTGGGATATCAAACTTGTTGTCCTGTAGTCCTCACATGATGCAGCGTTTAACCTTTTTCGGAATAGGAACTAAAACTGATCTTACAAAGTCTTCAGCCAAGATTCCTTCCTCATAGATACTACAAATCAGCCTATATGGCCTCTTCCTCCCACATTTTCCTAAACATTTCAGTAGTAGGAATGTTGTCCACCCCCCCACGGCCTTATTTGATTTTATTTCTCTTAATACCATTTCAATCTCATCGTCGAGTATGCCTGGACCTAAGCTCATCTACGTTATGTTCATTTTATATGTCTAACCTTGTTGGCCTAAGTTCTTTACCAACTTGTTCTTCTATTTATTCCCTCCATCTCTCTTGTATCTTTTCTGTCAACTATTGTCTTTTCGGATTGTTAGCACAGATCTTCCCTTCTTATGTCCCAAGAGTGATTTAACCTTGTTGTATAGAGCACCAATTACACCCTTCCTCTGCAACCTTTTCATATCCTCGCATGGCATCTTCCATAATGCTTCTTTTTCTTTATTTGTCGCCCGTCTCAATTTATCATTTAACTCTTTTTACATTCTTCCATTTTCTTTTCTCATCCATCTTTGTAATCATCTCATCCGTGATCCATGTTTTCTTTGTCCTTTTCCCATTAACGGTTCCTATAGTTTCTTTTGCGGCTTTCGATATCCCTTTCTAGATACATTCCCATTTTTGTTAAATATTACTCAGCTCTTTACTGTCCTCCATGATTTTCTCTACCGCCTTTTTGTATTCCTTCCTTTTCAATCCATTTAATGCTTCTACATTCGATTTTCTAACCAGCTGCCCTTGCCTCATCTTTTGAAACAGATGCTACCCTTCATCACAACTAAATTGTGGTGTCTGGACCAAGTGTTGGTGATGAGTAACCCCTGTCTTCTACAGAACTCCATTGCTTTCTTGCCGAGGTCGTTCCTCGTGCCTAAACCGTAGTCCCCCACGTCATTATCATCTTTGCCTACCATCGTATTCCAATCCCCCATCACTATCAAATGTTTCCCTGCAGGAGCACATGCGATTATGTCCTCTAACAGATTGTATATCCTATCGACCTCTTCTTCCTTGTGGTTGCTCGGTGGCATGTACTATATACCTGAACAATGACCAGTTTCGTCGGTTATGCTTTTATCTCTACTAGTAATATACTATCCTTGTCTTGTTCTATGTTTTCTACGCTTCTTACTACCTCTTCCTTTTGGAACTCGATGTGTGATGGCAGAGAGCAAAGGAAAGCTAAAGGCTAACTCTATAACACTTAGATATTAATATTTTGTCATCAATAACAAGTTACGGCATGCACACTGAATTCCATTGTGACGGTAACGAAAGAGTAAAAACATTCACATTTCCTCCCTCAGATCACGTTCACCACCAGTAACCCCTCCTCCACAGGACGCGGGGTCGCGAGGCTGTGGGGGTTTAAGGAAGTGGGGAATGGGAGGCACTTGCCGGTGAGGGGAAGAGGCATGCACGGAGAGGGGGGTGCAGGAGGGATGGTTGGAGTAAGGGTGGCTTAGGATGGAGGGGGTAGACGCCTCCTCCGGTAGTGAAATCTCCCCTGCAAGAGCGATGGGCGTTGGCGGGGAAGGAGGGGAAGATGGCAGTGGTGGGGGAGAAGGGGAGCCTCGGGGGCGGGCACCCCTCAAATGGCGGAGGGGACACTGCTATTTATTTGCATTTCTTCTGTTTCAGTGGCGGGGGGAGGAAGGAAACTCGGGGATATTTATTTGCCAAACCATTCTCATTACCCTTTCCACCCCCTGCTACGCCAACCTCTTTCTTTACCATGACCCAGAGGGGAAACGCATGAATTAAGAAAGCTGAAGAGGTAGGTGTTGTTTCCGAACCAAGGACGGAACAAGACTTCATCCAAAGGTGTATGGGGTAGTATAGAAATGAAAAAGTATTATATTTAATTTTGAACATTAACTTGTTTGTTCATTTGGGGACCATCAAGCCAAGGTGGTGGGTAGTAAAGGCTTCTAATTTTTTGCACAAACAGGGTAAAAATTCACAGAGTATCATACGAGGATGGTTCGATGAACAAACGCGTTGTACGTTACAAATAAATCTGTGGAAAAGTGCAAATTTTGTTTTTCTCATAATGACGAACTTCATACTCACATCACGCCGGAATCTGCTGAAAATATATAGATTAGGATTGTCTGAATGGTTTCAAAAATTTCCATAACTTAAATTTACAATTGTATCGTCGGTGTAAAATGCTTCTCGCATGAAGTTTTTTTTCATTCTTGAGGAAAAGAAGCTGTCAATATTTTATGCTTATGTTCGAGTTTTTTTTTAATTTCTAATAATTTATTTACATCGTCAATCCATTGAGTTCAAGCTTTTAATGTTGGTGCCTACGATTTAATGCCCCGGAGAGATAATAGCTGGATAAAATTTTCAGTGTTGCTATGAGCTACTGACCGGAGGGCTTGTGCTAGTTTCGGATGACGCCGCTGGGCACCCCCAATTTCTAACTAAATGGTAACTGCCCGCCACCACCAGGGTGGTGGCAGGGTTGATTATGCAATATGCATGCGATATTATAAATTCATGGAGGGGGAGAAGGGGGGATTGCTGGGAGAAATCCAATGGGGGTAGGAATTATGGAAGCGGTTTGTTATAATTGGCGATCGCATTATGATTAATGCGATAGAGAGAAGAACCTTAATAAGACAAACGGGAAGGAGTAGTCAAAGAATAGCGAAGTTGGACGAAATGAAGGGTGAAAGGAAATATACAGAATTAAAGAAGGGTTTATTGCAATGTTAGTTATTAGATTGGGTTTTTTTATGATAAGTAAAGAAATATATCGTTGCGCCATTATGGAGTTTGTGTGCCTCCATAACCTACCCTACACGGGTGAATACTAATAATTTTAACGATGAAAGAAACTAAAACTATGCTTTCCAATACGCATTCAAAGTATGTGTTTCGAAACCATAGCGACTCGTTACAGTCCTGGCTGTGATGGTTTTGCTTACTTCAAAAGTTTGGTGAAATAACATTGCGCTTTTTTAAATTCAGTTCTATTTTCCGGCATTGATAATAATTTCTCCAAATATTTCAAGTATGAAATATTTTCACCAACTAATGCCTAAAACTATTTCTTGTATTTTTTTACCCTAAAATTAGTTTTCCCTTCGTTGATTTCATGATTCTAGGAGTAATCATTCGAGATTAACTTCGTTAAATTGCTTAAAATATGGTGTATACATGAAGTAACGTTCGAAATTTATCTTTTCTCATTCATATCAGTACGTTGAAATCATTATCGGCAAAATGCATTTACAAAACTGATGTTCTATTTTCTATACTAGTAAAGGAACTATTGAAATATTGCTTCTATTGTCAAATAAATAAATTTGGCATCTTATACTAATTAAATCATTATTGTGTACACTGCCTCTGAATTTCTTCATAGTTTCCTGAAAATAAAAGTTAACTAGAGGCTCTCCATGTGCAGTCCCTAGAGCGTCGAGGAATCTTTATAAATAAGGCTTTGTGATAAGAATTTTAGTCGAAGTGCGCGTGAGCATGTGGTTTCACATCCAACATTGGAGATGCAATTAAGCCCCCTAATTACATTTGCAGGGCCAGCAATTGTCACAAAATTAGAGAGGCTCTCGAACGGACAGATTCAAGCATTCGTTTTTCCCGCACACTATTCGCGACAGCAATAAAAGGGGGAGCACCTAAGACAGTAATAGGTACGCGCTGTCGAAAATAGGGATATAAAAGATTAAACTCCCACAAAACTCTCTCCAAGTTTGGCATCCTAGCGCCCCCCAACGTGCACCCTTATGCCAGATGGGGTATAGGTGAATGCATATGAAGTTTAATGTATTTGTCTAAGTCCAGAATATGTAGAATACCAACCGGTAATCATTGCCTGAATTGCATGTGTCCTCTGCCCTCTTTTAATGGTTTTTCTTGTCCTCTTTGTGTAGGCATTGGAACAGTTGCTAACCATGTAATACTCGCAATGTGTGTAGACATTTTGCATAATTGGTGCTCGGTCACCTCCTTTTCAGGTGTTCTTTTGGTGGAGCGCGGGGTGCCTTGCGCATGAGGAAATAGAGGGAATACATGTAGAACGGCTGGTGACCTACATACAATCAACCTAGTTGTGCAAATCTACACCCATAGTGGCGTATGCATTCATGCAAAAACCTTTTCAACCCACATGCATGCAAAAGCATACACCATCAACCAACACATACATGCACCCCTGAATACAGCAAAAATCCATCCAACGACGTACAAACTAAAATTGAAAAGCAAGATTGCAAAACTCCACCATCACACGGACATGCAACACACAATAGTCCCTGGCCCCCAAGGACATCGGTAGGGAATGTGACAATACCCTGCAGGTAGCGGAAGGGTTCCCCCCACAAAGAGAGACGAGGGATAGAAGGAGAAGCCCGAAAATAAACAAAGCAGTGAAAGCAACACTGTTAGAGTCTGATGTACATTTCCTTGATTAAATGGAAGATCTCAGATCATTGAAGACCATTTCGAAAATTATATTATTTACTCAATTGAATTTTAGAATTTATAAATAGGAGTGTTAAACCCAGTGATACTATTCTAAATTCTTGGAAAACTACGATATTCATACAAAAGTATGAATTATAAAGTATAATGGCACGCACCTTCAAACAACATTCTCACTACTTTCAACTCTCTTCGTCCATCTGAATCAGAAATGTAGCAGAATATATCGTAGAGATGATCTGTGCCCAAGAAGATCCCTTTCTTCAGCGCAGTTATTCCATCCTCCAAGCACAGACAAAAAGACCTATGGAAATCAATAAGACCTAATTAGTGCGCATAAGTTAAAACTAACGATCACAAAGGAAAATTTAATACATCTGTGAGTAGATAGCTGTACGGGACACTAAATTGAATTTCAGATATTGATTACTGCTTCACAGCAATAATGCGAGAGATATGGCATGTAGATTAACCTCAAGGAAAAGGAAAGATTAGCAAAGGCTTTGAAATGGAGCGTAAGCGCTTTATGAAAGTAGGATATGGTCTTTGAGGCATGAGATTGGAGGCTTTTGAGACGACGGCGATGCAGAGAATGGAGGAAATAAGCTGGGCAGAGAGGAAGGTCAACGCTGAAGTTTAAATTGGGCGGGTGAAGATGAAGTTTCTCGGAAAATCCGAAAAACGTATAAAAAGTGCATAAAATAATTATTAAAAGGTGGTTGGATATTAGAGACAATGATAGAAGAGAGAATTTTGGGTAAAGAGAGTAGATGAGGGAGGTGAATGTGGCTTAATAGATCGAATGAAGGCAGGCAGAAGTCAAAATAAAAGAAGTAATAATGTAAGGCAGAGAAAGGGGAGGTTCTGGTGACACATGGATATTAGTCTTTAAGGAGATGTTAAAACCTACTTAATTAGGTGGAATACCTTGACTGAATGTATAAGCATGTACGTATCACGAGGCTGTGACAGTGAGGTATTGTTCCCTGGTCCAACTTAACCACCGGGATACCTATGGACCCCTTACGTGTCTACAGGCTTGGTGTCCAGTTTGGTGGATAGTGAACTAACTGGTATGGCCACCTGTAATCAATAAATCCTTAGACTTCTCGGTCACTACCCTGGCTGAACTGGCGGATTATTTTCGGTGCTGTTTCCCCATCATTTAGTCCCCTCCTACGACGCGGATATTGTCAGGGAATTGCAATCCTTCCCCTTATCCGCATTACTGCTATCTCAGCCACATCTCTTTGGGTGCAGACCGTAGCATCATGCTGACATTGTACAGATCGTTGGTTCAGCCTACATAAGGTAGACTATGGTCGCTTCATTTACTCGGGGAGAGAAACTGCCATTTTGGAGAAATTTGATGCCATTAACGTCGATGCACAATACGGAAATAGGATTGACAACACAGGGATTCAGTACCAGCCCTGAGTTTTTATTCGAAAAATGCACCCATGTGTAATTATGCAGAAAAACTTTTATTTTCGACTTCTCACCCTAGTTTTAATTCTGTATTTAAGGCTCAAATTTTAGTTATTTTTCAGACACGACGAAGGCCTACGAAGCAACTCGGAAATCGTTTTCGCGAATTCTTGTTGAAAGCTGATTTTACTAGGCTGAAAGTTGCAGTTTTTCGCCATGAAAAATTTCCCATCGGGGCGATTCCCTTCTGACTCTACGCCACCTTCTAACGGTAAGTAAAAATCACGACGCAGTACGCAGTGCTTTGCACAATGCTCTACGCACTGCGCAAAGTATTAGGGGATACCATGATATTATCCTTAGTTGATAACCATGAAGCATTATGCAGAGTAATTTTGTTTTCAAAGTAAACTGACCTATCCCGGCACACATAATACTTTTTACCCTACAGTTATTTATAAAATATTTACGCTCAAGATAAATCATCCACGGAATCACCGTATTCGTTCCCATCTGATTACTTTTTTTCTTAATATAGACGGGGATCAGGGTGGTGCGGTGACTAACGTACTGGCTCGCCACCCTGAGGGCCCGGGTACGAATCCCGGTGGCGGCAGATATTTTTCAGTGGTATCCTGATAACCTACTAGAGGTGCTTCGTGGAGGACAATTTGAGTAAGTACGCCGTCCGTCCGTTATGAGGAGGCTAATGCCAACGCTGGGTCTCTCTCCGCTTTTCATCCTTTCCTGTACATCCCTAATGGCGTATATGACCTTAGCTGCCCTAAAATTACTGCTACCCCAGTCCTCAAGGTGCCTAAAAAAGCTGAACTACGAAGAAACTTACAATCTTGCAGAGAATAAAACTCGTAAATAGTCAAACGCTAGCTATCGTTCCCTCCTCTTTCTTGCCCGTTTACCGAGAAATTAACCTTTAAGCCGTAAGCATCACAGTTCTGCTGAAATCCTTCCCTAAGTAACGGTAGGAAAATTCCATTATCCGGTGTTCCTGGAGCCAACCTTATCTGCGATGTATCAACCCTTGACCGTCATTGTAGATAAAATATATATGTATTTGAATATTCACCCGAATATTGAGTCATTATCGATATAAGGAGATAAGATATACGTTTAACATAATAATGGACTCGATTCTTACGCGGGTCTCTCCATTCCTCATCCTGCGGTTAAAATTAAGTTCAATTGTGTTACAACTGTACATGTAAATAGGTGTAAAAACGTGTAATGAACTTTTATCTGAATCCTGAAAGTATTTTTAATGGTATTCGAAACGTATTATTATAAAGAGCATAGCTACATATTATAAATGCCGCGATAAAAATGCCTTCCCGTAAAATATAATTATTTAAAATGTTTTCCGACATTACTCATACAACTCCTTCATTACCGAATAAATAACACTCTTTATTACATTTAATACATTTTTCGGGGACTCCTAACTATGTTTTGACATCAGTGACTAATGATGAAACAGGTTCGGAAAATAAAACAAATTGTAATCACAAAGAGATGTTTCTGCCGCAAACTTTTTAATCATAAGCCGGAGAAAATCTATGAAAAGGGCAGTATTTCATCGAGTAACCGGCGGCCATTTGGTGACAAATGAAAAGATTAAATTGCATAAAGCGTTGCATAATAAAATACATTCATCTAGAAAAATTCTGAATAACTAAAAATGCCTAGATGAATGGTCTAAATTTATGGGAACAATTTTGGATATTTTCCAGCCAAATAATTTTTTTCCATAAAATACATACAAATTATAAGAAAAAGGATTATCTGAAAAAACACAGGTCTGTAGATGTGGACTCATCTCTTACCCTTCCCCCCTTTCATTCGAGGTAATGCGTCCCCCTCTACCCTCTCCACTTCCATATCCGCACGACTTGAGTCGCGAGGTTGACAAATGCTGCCGGCAAAGAAATCCCCGGAATGTAGCGTTCCTTCGCTCGCCCCGCGCTCGCAGCGACGGAAGCGAAACCTTCGCGGGGAATCATCCCCTTCCCCATTTCATATCCCCCACTGTCATCACCCCTCCCACCCGCCATGTGCGTCAAGAAATTCTGGGACAGCCTTGGATTCCGAATTGACCTTTCGCTGTCCACGAAAAACGTTTTTTTAGGATAGCTCAAATCTGTCCAGCTAAATATATCCGCAACAAACTTATAGCTATTCTATTTCGCTATTTATTTCAGAGATGTAACCAGTTAAAAAATGATATTTGATGGGCGGGAATCGAATATTTATTCAAAGAGGACATCCAGCAAATAAATAATAACTATGCTTAATTTTTTATAAGATTCTTTTACTATTTGTTTCATCGTACGATTATATCATGCCTACGCAGAAAGATAGATTTTATTAATACAGTCACCCTGAACTTATTTTCTTAATTAAGTAAACCTATGCATTGTGGGCAACTTTGTTTTTAAATTTCAACATGATATATGCTTTACCAGATCAAGCAACCTCTCATTCATTAATGCAAAGGAAGGTTTTGAGAACATGGAATTTAATAATTGAAATGAACTAGAAAGACTGGAGATTGATACATGATTGTAAATAGGAGTGGGCAGTGATTAAAATGAGGTGAAATGAGGGAGGATCGTTAGTTAAAGAAAAGAATCAAGTGTGGATGCTCAATCGTCGCTATTGGTGTTTTAATGTGTGTATTGCGAATGTACTTTAAAGATATCCAGGAAAAGATGAGATAGCATACAAAAACACGGAGAAAGCATAAGTATGCTGAGATTCGAGGACGGCTCGGAGAAAAAAAAGATCTTGCGAGAATACTTACTTACCCCTGTAAGGTATGCGATGGAAAAGTAAATTCTCAAAAAAAATGTTTCAAATTAAGGCAAAGGTCTGCGGTTTAAGCAGGAATAATGATATCCAAATAACCAATAAAATATGCCGAAACAATTTTAATATAAAGGCCACAGGACCATATCAATGGGAGGAGAAAGAAGTATACAGCAAGTAGAATGGCAACGCCGAATAAGGTTTTGTATCTGAAGAAATAATATCAAATTCAACTGGCCAAGATTTATGGAAGTGATTTATGAAATGTTACATAAACAATTTACTTTTTCTACAAATTTGATATTAGATCACTGGGATTATCAAAGGAAAGGATATTTTAGGCGATTGAAATGCGGTGCAATCATATAATGCTGAAAATAAAATGCACACACTAGCAATTGATAATAGTAAAAAAGGATTTACATAAACATATTCAATTTTGAAATATCGAAGTGAGCTTTGTTTGTATTAATCCTTTTTTTAATATCGTTAATTGTTTGTGTAAATTAAGAATAAGTGAGCGCCATAAATGTCCTATCTATACATTATACATGTATCTTTTACTATAATTTAGGGCAAATATGCATCAAGAACTGGTGAACGCCATCAAGATGCTTTGTGTACACAACATTTATGTATGTGTGTACGTGAGTGTATGTGTATGTGTGCATGTAATGAGATGGGGAGTGTGGGCGTGGCCACGAGAGAGAGGGGAGAAACGAGAAGGAATAGGAACACAACTGACTGTGAATATCCGCGATCGGGCCTTCCCTTCCCGGGGAGAGCTCGGGAACCCCAGGTGTAGGGAAGGGTGCGGGTTAGGCAAGGAGAATGACGGTGGATGTGATGGTTCGAGTGAAAAAGGGAAATGAATCGTGAAAATGGAACTGAATGAAGCCTACGGACATGATCAATTCATGATTTTCAATGTCTGCCGATCAAAAGCCCTGAGCGTCTATCTTGCTCCCATCTCTAACGCGTGCGGACTTCGATAGAAGGCGCGAGGGCAGGCAAGGGGTGGATAATGCAGAGGGTGAAACGATTATCGAATTTCTAAATATGAATGTGGAATATGGAAGGAGATGTGAATGCGGGAGAGGGCAAGTCATTCCTTGGACAAAGAGTTATTTATGCGTATGTATAGGGCTGTTGATATTCCCCCTCACAAAACGCGGGCAAAATGTTGAGAGTTGCAAAAGACGCACCACGTTGGGTGTGATGTAGGCGTCGGGTGCGCGGATGCTGTGCGGGGTGGTGGTGTTTTGGCTGCGGAAGTTGGTGCTGAGGTGAAATATTAGGCATGTTTTTCATTTCGATCTTTATTTTTCTGGTCGACTGGTTGTGGTGGGGGATGGAGTGGTTAGTGCTTCTGTAAGGGAGACGGGTTGGTACCGAGTATGTTGGTTATATTAGGAGGGCATCTTTAACACGCGGAGGGGTGTTTATTCATGAATTATACAATGGATTTGTTTGTTGTCAATATGGTGCAGAGCACCATTAATATTGTCTTTAAATATTGAATTCCATGGGAAAATGTAATGGGCCGATTAAGGTTAGTGTTGGTACTGTGACGGATTAATGCAGGCGGAGCGTTTACACAAGAAATCATCCAGTAATTCGATGGGGGATGTGGAGATTGTTACGAATCTTGGGGAATGGATATATGACGGATATGTGATAAACTATGCCCATGAGGACTTTTTTGTATGGAGTTATTTTGTTTTGGGTAGAATTTCAAAAAACAATATAGGAAACAAATGAAATTGGGGAATAGAGTAGCAAGAGGTTGAAGATGGAAATCCACGAAAGACATTTGATGTGCATTCGGCGGGAGAATTGCATTGTTAGCATATCGGGGGGCTTGGAGTTTCCTCTAAATGAATTTACGGAAGCAATAAAACTGGCGCGCAATAAGATAGGGTGAGAAGAGCGTGGTTATGCAGCATTTTACTGTCCTTATTTTGGGCCCTTTTGGGAGGAAACTTTTGATAGTGATTGAGAATTGGAACACGACAGAAGGCGAAGGGAGAGATGGTAGTTGGGAAGGGGACTACGCTTTAGGAACAAAGAATTCCCGCAGGGAGAAAGCATTGCATGCATTCTACAGGATACAGGGCTTACACATAATGAACACCCCGTTTTAACACCATAAAATGGTGTGAATTATCATTTCTTTGTTCATTTTGCACCCTAGATTTTACGGGTGGTGTCCCAACACCCCCGAGATTTTGCGGGGTATTCCGTGCATTCAAATGTAAAAAAGGCGTAAGTATGCATCAGAAATACCCGGGGGCTTAGAAAGATATCATTTGGACTATATTTCGGCACGTATTAGGATCAGTGTGATTGATTCTCACAGTTTCCCGGGAGCGGATGCGGATTCAGTTGATAATTTGGTACGAGGGAAGTGTAACTTCAGAATCAAGAAAATAAAACCGGAAAGACAATGATGATGAAATGAAATGTAGAAGATTTAACCGGGAAGAAATGAAGGAGTTTCATAAGACAGTAAAAAAATACATGAATGAGTACTGGGAGTTTGTGTACAATGGAAGGAACATCAAAAAGGGGTACCGAGAGCCTTAAACTAAAATATAGTAACAGTAAGTATAGGAAGGACTCAGATTCCATGGTTTACAGACTATATATATAATTAGATAGATAGAGATAGAAGAAACTAAAGAATGTAAACAGATAATTAGGCAGGAGAAAGTAGAAAGAGATAAATAATTAACCGATGTGAGAAATTAATAGGGCAGGAGAAGTGTGGTGGAAGACGAAGTGCGAGACTATGGAGATCAAACAAAGCAAGAAAGAAATGGTTACACTGAACAGAAAGTTGAAGGAAATTAAGACGGGGAAATCCCAGTAAACCATCAAAGGTACGGCAAGTAAGCTATTAATCGACTCCAGAAAGACAAAATAGAGAAAAAAATAATTCATTAAAATCCAAATTGATAAAGATAGCATGACAGGAAGTTTGGAAAATAGCATGGACTTCGCTTCGGCCTAGACATGTTTGACTGAGAGAGAAATACCATTGAAGGAATTCACGGCCAATAAGTCCGAGGGAGTCGACAAAATCCCCGCAGAACAACTAAAGGAATTAGGAACACCAGGTATGAAGAAATGTTACGGCTCATTTGTGGGATTTGTGGAAAGTAATTTGGTCGGAAATTTTCGCCAGATGTGTCACTTCTCATTCCAAAAAATGGAAACGTATTCACCGGTAAGTATAATTAAATATGTGTCCGCTTTCAATAATTTTGATCTCGCTTGTACTAAGGATCATTAATACGAGGAGAGAGAGGATGGCAAATTATTACTTTGGGGATGATCAGTTAGGGTGCATAAAGGCGCGCGTGATGCCATAGCAGTAATGACACCACTAATAGAAAAGAACATGGAATGCAATCAAGACTCATTGTTTTATTTCTAACATTTTGAGAAGGCATCTACTAGAGTGAACTGGGTTAAATTAATGATCTCCGAACTACCTATAGAGGGGTGCGCTGGGTAGGGGGAGGGAAAACCAAAAGTCTCCAGAAACACCGCCATCACTATTCAAATGGTCACAGATTTTTACCAACTTGTATATTTTAAATTTTGACCTTCTTCTACATGACACCCTGCAAGTCATCGATAGGCTGTCATGTAGAAGTGATTCAACTCAAGGCATGCAATAAAATTGTTTTTCTCATTTTTAGGTAAAATGCACACGTATGCTTAACATTAATCAAATAATTGAGGTCATGATAACTACAGGTATAAGAACATACGAGTATGTATCTAAGTGAGATATATTTCTCTACGCACAGGAGAGTAGCTATCAGTAACAAGAAGGGCAATAACTAAGGTTAGATAAGATAATGACAAGATACTAGTCTTGTTTCAAATAAAAAAGAAAAAGACTTTTCCCCCCTTTACGTGGCCTTTTGTATCCATTCTGATCTCTTACCGTTTGTTGGAAAAATGAGATCTTAAATCTATTCTACACTTGCTCTCTCCTATTATTATTATTAAAAATACACATGTGCTGATAGACATTGTCAGGTGGCACACAAGTCCCAAATAATCACAAAAGATAATAGATAAAAATCAGACTTCAAAACACAAATCTCTTTTACAAAACAAGCGAATCCCCATCCCATTTACAACCATTAATCAGCAAGAAAAAAATATAAATTAAAAAAATTAAGCTATTACATATAATACAATATACCACTCATCAATCAAATTATTACATATACAGGTATACCTTACATCTATTCTTAAAAGTATACACTCTGTTAGGAAAGGGCTCGAATATTTTTGCAGGTAAGGTGTTCCAATTAACAATTGTTCTATTTAGAAAAGAAATTTTTTTTATTTGTTCTCTGTGCCCGACATTTTACCTTAAATTTGTGATCATTTCTGCCTATAAAATTTGGATTCCCCGCCTCTTTCCTAAGATCTGCCCAAGCTTTCTCCCCCTTCAGAATTCGGGTAGTAGTTGGTAGTTTTTGAGGGGAGGCGACCGACAGCTAAGGTCATTTGCGCCATAGGGGATGGATAGGAAAGGATGAAGGGTGGAGAGAAACCCGGCGTCGGCATTAGCCTACTCTTTACGAAAGGCGCCAAGGGGTCCACAGTTTAAAGTCCCATCCGACGGACGGCGTACTCACTCAAAGTGCCCTCCACAAAGCACCTCAAGTAGGGATCGAGATACCTCTGAAAAATATTCAACACCGCCGGGATTTGAACCCGCGCCCTCAGGGTGGGAAGCCAGTTCCACAAAGTCTGCTTACTTCCCTTCTAGTTTCTAGAAGTTCCCAGCCCAGCGTTTCTAGCATGTCAGACACAATCTCCATTCTCCTATGCTTCCCCAGTACATATCGGCCAGCCTTCCTTTGCACCTTTTCCAGTTTTTTAATATGACCTATCTTATATTGTGACATATCTGGTATCTGTTATTGTGTCCTATCTTATAGTGTGACTCTCCTTCCTCTCTCCTTCCGTAGTGTGATGGAAATGTATAATATCAATTTTAATCACGTGCTACTTTCGAAGCAGCACGTGATTAATAGCAGTGTGAGCGATTTAAAATAGGGCGTGCGGTGCACGTGATTAAAAGCAGTACGTGCGATTCCCCGAGAATCCAGAGAGGAGGCTAATATGGATGGAAACAAAAAAGGGACTGCGCAACTTTGAAAATAAGTGCTACCTGCTCTGAAATTATTAGTTATGACAACCATTCAGTTGTAGATACTGTATTACTTGTATTTGCTTTTTTGACCTTTTGAGAATGTTTAATTTTAACTGATCTATGAAACTGATACAATATCAAAACAATGTATTTTCGCATTGATATATTTTAAGTTAAAGCATTAGCGTAAGTTATATAAATAAACTATATATCTTCCAAATGATTGCCAGGAGTACTACGAGTTTCAATGGCCGGAGCAGTTAAGCAGAGCTTCTGCGGTTAATGATCAAGTTCTCGCCAGAGGTTGTCATTTATTTTTCTTCCACCATAAAGGCTTGTTCTGAGTGCTAGGCATAAACATTGAACTGTAACAAGCAATGTGTCGGATTTCAATCGAACAATTCCGCCATCCCCCACCGTTTTCCAGCAGTCCACTTTGAGTGAAGTGGGCGTGGCTCACTTTCTTCCGTCACCTCACTCTTTCTTCCCATCTCTGCCACGCTCCTTTCCTATGCCCAGAGCGCTCCTGTCGTCTCCATTTACTTCTAACCTCCTTGTCTGCATCCATCTTTCATGCCTCCATTAGATTTTTTACAATTATTCTCTCTCCTCCCCCACCATGCCTAGTACTTCTTCGCTTATTTTCCTTTCCATCCATTTTACCTTTTCCATCATACTCCAAACCCACATTTCACCACCTGTCCTTCCAAGATAGGTAAACATGTTTACGATTACATTAGTGTTTAACGATTAGCATAGTCTTCCTCCTCCGCAAACACCTCATAGGTTTATTTTGTTTGCATTTATCCTAATCTGATACCTATCGCACTGATTTTCTAATGAGTCTCGGCAAATTCAAAAATCTGCGGGAGATTCCCCAGTAGTAACTTTCACAAGATCATCCGCTAATATTCATTACAATGTATCAGTTTCAAATGAGTGTAACCCATTGGCTGTCTGGCTAAATAAAGCTTTATCGTCCGCTAATCTACTTTATCGGGGGAACTAATTTTATGGATTTTCTGACGAATATCATTCCAATATCTAGTTCTTCCCATTTCTCTTTTACCATTCCCTTCACGCATCCTGTGAAAATCCCAGCTTAATTTCTTGGGAATTAATGCTAACCTTCGTCAAAATAAGAGGAATATAACTATTTGGCCTATCCTTATGGCTAATAATTAAGCCAATGATATATGAGTATTAACATTCTTAATGAACCCAAATTATCCAACTTTATGCCTCTCTCTCACAGTGTGATTGGGGGGGGGGGCGAAAATTCAAACGCGCTCCCGCTGCCGGCCCAGCGGTGACGGACCGACAGACTGGGCCTCCCATCTAGCGGCCACCATGGCAACTGGTTGCTCGAATTCCAACTCAGATGGCTCTTCGATCTTAAATGGGAAAATAATACACTCGAATTTTGACTGTTATAAATGATGAATGGCTCTTATAATGTGGGCTTTGAAGCGGATAATTGAGAAAGTAAGCCGGATATGCGCATTACTGGATCTATGTGTGAGGCACGAGATGAAGATTAAGGAAACCGAAAGTGATTCAGCCTTCTTATTCAAGCAATAAGAAGGCTGAATTTAGCATCAAATTGGGTGACTATAAATTATATTCGAAGAAGAAATTCTCTTGCTTGGGTAGTATTTGGGACGGAAATAGCCGTGTAAGAAAACGGCATTGGGAGAACAATGTTTATGTTGAAAAAGAATTTACAAAGAAATTGATGAAAGGGACCCAGGAATATAAATGCGAATAAATTATTGGTGAAAGAATTATTACGGGTTATTGTTGCGATATATTGCTCTTCCATAAAAATGAGGAGCGTGGATCAGAAGCCACAAGCTTGGAGAGGGGTCGGAAAAACGAAAGAGATGAATATAAACCAAAAAGTATCAGGCGAATGGGGGGATATGGTATGGTGTTAAATGATGAAATTTGAAGGAAGCGGAAGAAATGGATGGAAATGATATTGGACGGTGGTGGTTGTGATAACTAGGGTGTCACTGAAGGGAAAATATTACGTAGGCAAGGAATACCAAGTGAGACAATAATGTAAGTAGTTTCCAGGTAATCCGTTTACATTACATTTACGAAGCCCGATGTATATGTATATATGTATATATATATATATATATATATATATATATATATACATATATATACACACATATATATATATATATATATATATATATATATATATATATACACACATCAAGGAAAACAAGAGGCGGAAAGCGTCCGACCAATCAGACGTGACCTGAACTCCCGACCAAACTATATAAGGCGGCCAAATACCTGAGTAACGACATGCCCTGAAGACGATGGACGACTCGGCCATCGAAACGTCGGCAAACCTACGAACGTGGACCCGGTGGGAGACCCGAATAATCTTGGAATACACACATATAAACCATAAACACAGTAATCAACCCGAAAGTCCGTTTTTTTAGGTGATGGTAGAGTTCATGGTTTATATATATAAACCATAAACAATGCAAGTATACATATATTCATAATTTTATAAAATAAATTCCGTAAATTTACCGAATTGTTTTTAATTTATAGGGATTTGCAGCCATCATATCGCAGTCGCAGTTTCGCAGATACCTCGTGATTATAATAGAGAATATAAAAGACGCGACACGGGCATTAACCGTACGCAATGACATCAGTAATTCAACGAAACAAATAATAAATCTATATGAGCAATAATTATAATCATTCCAGTTGTTTCGAGAATTCAGCGAGGAGAGGTAAAATAAAGAGTAATTTCAATCTATCGCTGACGTCGGACGCACAATTAGCAAGAAATACATCTACATATACAAATCTACAATACACATGAATGAATGAAAGGTGGCCAGAACACATCTCACTTAGAAGTCTCTAAATTCCACGGGTCAGATTTTTCTAGTTTGAGAGCTGATGCACAGAGTAGCAAAAAGTTATGAATTACTGAGATTTTCAATGCGATTATATATATTTTCGACCGTAGTTTCTAAATCATTTTCAAGACAGTATTTAGAAAATACGTGTATTGAAAACCATGTTTAAATGATGGAACCGTGGTTGAAAATATATGATCGTATTGAACACTAATGGGTATCTTTCAATTGTAAATACTGAATTCCATAAAGTTAAACCAGGTACCACGTATTATTATAATGCATAAGCACTTTTTGAAACTTTTGAAAACTTCATGGTAAGTACCAAGGAAAAATTGTGAAGTCCAACGTTAATAAAATTAAATGGAGTAGGAGGTATCATCGGGGTAATATTCGGACCGTGTGCCGAACACAGCCTTCATTTTTCGTTTGCTGAAGACAGAACTGATTTAGAGTATGCCTGTAAATAGTAGAGCACCATTCTCAGACGAAGTGCTCAAGTCCCAAATGGAAGGAGAGAATTCAAATATTCTAAAAACGCCAAACGCCAACAAAACCCAAGAACAAGAAGTTATTCAAAAGACAAGAAAGACTTAGAGAATAATGAATGGAGAACTTATTTGAAGAGGTCCCAACATAACTTCATCAAATAAGAAGTTAAAGGAGTCTACAGAACCGTGAGAGACCACTTCACTGAACGCAGAGAAAATTCCAACGCCACTTGAGATGAAAATGGGAAAATCCTTTTGGAAAATACGGAGGGGAAAAAACAGTATTTGGAACAGCAGTTCGACGAAAGGAAATTCATCCAGAATACTCGAAAGGAGGAGTAACGAGTAATGAGATTTAATTCGGCGATGCAGTGAAGCAAGTGACACACCAGGAACCTAGCAAACCATCAGAATACATCGCTCGCAAAAAGAGACTTGGACCTGCCTCCAAAATTTATCCGTGGCGCATGCACTAACACCGATGACTTTTGAAAACGTAATTTTCCTCATTGCGGAAAAAAATGTGGCAGGCTATTGTAAAAGCGTTGTTACAGTTGGACTATCGGCCCATGCATTACATTATTTGTCAATAATATAAATTTACTAATGATATATGAGATCCCTCGGCTATTCTTCAGCGTCACAGCATAATAAGCAACGTGGAAGCAAAGCATTTTTCATAATCGCTCAGCGGAAGTCTCCACCCCAGCACACCAATCTTTATGAATGAGCAGTAGCATTCAAACAGTCTACTGAGTGATAATTCAGTAGATTATTTGAATCCTTATCACGGAATATTCTGGAGACACGATGATTATGCAAACTACTTATCATTTCAAATTCTCTTTGTAAAGTTTGACGCTGACATATCGGGGATAATCCATTAAATTGTTTGACGAGATAGTAATGGAAATCGATCGAAATGAGAAATCGTTTTCCCCCCTCTCTCAAATCATTATTGCCACAGCGGAGAGCGTCTCTCATCTCACGAAAGTCTCAGAGAATCGGCTAAGGAGGCAACTTCAATACCATCGGCAAACGAGCGTTTTGCACCCTAGAAGGGGACGCGGCTACAGTGGAGGGTGATCTGTTCTTTAGTCCTTTCACCAACTCCTGTCGTCCCATGACCGGTATAAGGTGGAATGGTGGGGAATGGAGCCCTAGGGATAGGAGGACTATCAGGAACCAAGTCTTTTTTGGCCGCTCATGGGGAAACATGCACTTCGAAATTTTACGTACGACACAAATAGGATAACGGATAACCAGTGACTACGGGATTAGAGGTGCCATTTTATTTTCACTATTATTATTATTTTCATTGTCTGATTTCTCTATTTGGCAGTATCGTACAGAATACTACCTTGATCAAAAAGTTCCCGGAATAACCACCGTGTGGCGCTCCCATCGTTCCGATTTGAGTTCTGTTTTTTTTTGTTAAATTGGTACATCTGTTGTTGATATTCCCTTTAAATCTTAGTGTCATAACTTGACATTTGCAAAAGTTACGTAGCCAAGAGTACATCTATCTCTGTGTGTGTTGGCGATTTTTTACAATTTCAGAAATGGATTTAAATTTGCAACAACGAACTTGTATTAAATTTTGCGTAAAAAACGGATTTAGTGGCGCACGGACGTTGGAAATGTTGGAAAAGTGTTTCGGCAACGATTCTCTAAAAAAAACGGTCGTTTACCAGTGGCACGAGCGGTTCAGAAGTGGTCGTGAGTCAATCGAAGATGATGAACGCAGTGGCAGACCATCGACATCGAAAGTCGGTGAAAAAATTGATAAAGTAAAAGAAATGTTGGTCAATAACCGCAAATTAACCATCAGAGAAATAGCGGAGGACTTGAACATTGCCTATGGATCCGCCCAAGACATTGTGGTTAATGATTTGGGTTTCCGTCGTGTAGCAGCAAAGTTGGTGCCAAAAGACCTCAATTTCATGCAAAAAAAGAGACCGTGTTGACGTCGCAAAAGACATGATTTGCGAGGCTGAATCCGATCCCACATTCATCAAAAGGATCATTACTGGAGACGAGACGTGGGTTTATGAGTACGACACGCAATCCAGACATCAGGCAAGTGAATGGCGTTCACCAAATGAGCCGAGACCAAAAAAACCACGTCGTTTTCAGTCAAAAAAGAAGGCAATGCTGACGGTTTTCATGGATTACAACGGTGTAGTGCATCATGAATTTTTGCCAGAAGGCCAGACAGTAAACAAAGAGTATTATTTGGGCGTTATGAGACGTTTGCGTGAAGCAATTCGCCGAAAGAGACCAGAAATGTGGGCAGAAAACTCGTGGATTTTGCACCATGATAACGCACCGTCGCACAGTGCTATCATTATTCGTAATTTTTTGACGAAAAATGCAACAAATACCATCCAACAGCCACCGAATTCACCTGATTTGGCTCCCTGTGACTTCTTTCTGTTCAATCGAGTTAAAAAACCATTACGGGGAACGCGTTTTAGCAGCCGAGAGGAAGTAATGGAAAAATCGCAGGAAGCACTGATGGACATACCGAAAACCGAATATAAAAAATGTTTCGAGGATTGGATCAAGCGCTGGCATAAGTGTGTTGCAGTCGATGGGGATTACTTTGAAGGGGACAATATAGATTTAGATGAATAAACTTGTATTTTTAATTTTCTGAATAAATTCCGGGAAATTTTTGATCAAGGTAGTATGATGTTAATTCTGGGTTTTCTTTTCCTATTTAATGCAGGTGCTGCAGTGAATGCATTAATTGTTGCTACTACGACTAATATATATATATATATATATATATATATATATATATATATATATATATATATATATATATATACTAGCCGAATACCCGGCTTTGCACGGGTTAGGGAGAAACAGTAATATAAATACACTACATAAATAAAAACAAAAAATTATAAAGTACAATAATACACTACTTCATACAAATTTAATAATCTTTTTTATTTAACACCTGTTTATAAACTACATTTTTTGTTTCATATCCAGGAGAAAGAATATATAAATTTTTAGGCGAACCTACTCTGGAGCAAGCAACATAAAGTTGCCCGTGGCTAAAGCATGGCGATCTTAGATCAACACCACAAAACTTTAAAGACTGTCCCTGTGATTTATTAATGGTAATTGAAAAAGCTACCCGGACTGGAAACTGTAATCTTTTAAAGTTGAAGGGAAGATCAGTTGGGATTAGAGGTATCCGTGGAATAAAAATTATTTCACCTTTTCCTTTTCCAGTTAAAATGGCTGCCTGGATTATATTTTTCATTAATTTTGTCACACACAATTGTGTCCCATTGCAGAGTTTTGGTGGATCCAAATTTCGTAATAAAATGATTGGAGATCCTACTTTAAGTATAAGGCGATGTTGTGGCAATCCAGCTGGATCAAGTGAATTTAGGAATTCCGTTGGATAATTGACGGCTTCGTCAGCATCCACTACGGTATCAACCGATTTATATTCAATCACGTCTCCTGGCAGCATGGCTAGTATCTCCTTGTTAATTTCATTAACATCATCGTTCTTAGGAGCAAGAATGGCTCTTTTTCGCAACCATTCTAAATTTTTATAATTTGGATTAACGTTGGGATAGACTGCTTGTATCATATCGCGGACAGTTTTCACCGATACACATAAATCTGATGACAATTTTATCATACCATATGCTTCAATAACTAATCTATCTTCTCCAATCTCCAAAAGTTAATTTGCAAAATTTTGAGCATTCCCATCTCTTAAGAGGATTCGCATGTTTTGTTTAAGGCTAATTTCTTGGACATGATTCCATAGAACAGAATGTTTTAAACAGGCATAAATTTCATCGGCTGGAGTCGATTTTGGAATGACAGGCAGAGTTTGATGGAAGTCTCCACACAGGAGTACCAGAGCTCCTCCCATTAAACTGCAGTTTCCTCTAAGATCTTGAAGTGTTGCGTTGAGGGCCTCAAGAGATTTTTTATGAGCCATCGTACACTCATCCCATACTATCAATTTACATTCTATAAGAACTTGTCCCTGGCCGCTTGTTTTATTTATATGACATGTGGGATTTTCTTGTCGGGAAATATTAAGTGGCAACTTAAGGGCAGAGTGGGCTGTTCTTCCTCCTTCCATTAATGTCGCTGAAATACCTGAAGATGCAACGGCTAGAGCAATTTCTCCATGAACCCTGATTTCAGCGAGAACTAAATTAATTAAAAATGTTTTTTCCGTGCCACCAGCAGCATTAAGAAAAATGATACCTCCTTCATGTTTATCTACTTGATCCATTATTGTTTCGTACGCGAATTTCTCATCTTCATTAAGAAGTGGCTTTTTATCCGCGATGCATGCTTCTAAGTCTAAGACATTGTAGGTAGTTTCACGTATATAATCTGGATAAAATACACCCTGTTGATCTTGTACAGGTGCAAAAAGACCGAGTTCCACTAAAGTCTTGTTAACCATGGTGATTCACTTTTCCTCCAAAATAATCAAAGTTTTATTAAAAATGTCGGAGTTAAACGTAATATCCAATGTAAGATTTTCACTTCGAACTTTAGCCAGTATATCCTCACTCATTGATTCTTTATATTTTTCCCATAATGTTTTTGGGTTAGATGGATTACATGAGGTTATTATGATGGCAAACAAAATTCAGATTTGTCCTGGAAGAGAAATCAAACTGGCCTCTCGCAATGAGTCATCCCAGTGTTGATCTCCTTCTAGCAACCCTAAATTCTGGCAAGCTTCTCTGAATGTCTCGCATATTTCTCCGTTTACCGTTCTTAATTCTGCAAATGAGCGAGGTCCTCTAATGGTATGTAGAAGCGTTCTTAAAAAATAGCATTCGGCGTTGTTAGGATGGACTGTGTAGACTCGGCCCAATGCGTCACATGAATAAATACTATTCTCAGGATCAAAGTTGCCCATTTTTCTTCTACAAAAGACTTTCCTTGATGTATTCCACGTATAATATCTCGGCAATTCTGAATACAATAGTGTTCTTGCAAAAGTATCCTGCTGGCATAGTTGGAAAAATGCTGTTTCTATGACAGCAAAAAAGTAAACAAATTACATACATACAAACAAACACTCTCCTTTATATATATATATATATATATATATATATATATATATATATATATATATATATATATACACACACACACATAAATTAGATGTTTGTGAGAGCGTTTGATTAATTTCAAGTGTGAAACATCTAAAAATTTAAATTTTAAATTTTATGTTAAAAATAAAATGCATAAGTATTTATTTGGGAAGCTATACGTTAAACTCAGTATTTTTAGTAGCTTATGATCATGGGATTTATGAAGGCCAGAAGTAATTTTTTCTAATTATATAAACAAATAATCAGTTATTATTTTCTACATTTTTTATTACGGTGCTACCGGTTTAAAAATTTCACTGTCATCATCTAGTTATAACAGCATTAGTGTGATGTCCGTCATATTATGATCAATTGTTGGAGGGAGGGAGCGAAAGGGAAGGGATAGGAAGGGGAGAAATTTAAGTAAAAAGGGCAACTTCTAAGAGATATAGGAGAGATAATAGGGCCGTGCGAGGAAAAAAATGCTTAAAAATGGAGATGGAGGGAAAGTTTACAAATCCAAAGATATAAAGGTGGAGGAAGGGAAATGGACATTTGTAGTAGGGAAGGAAATTTATTAAAAATTCCATTAAACCATTACTCATTTTTAGCTTTCACAATTTCACTATTTCCAAGTAATCCAATTTCCCACATTTTCAGTCTAAATGCAAGGAATCAGATTTTTAATCACTCTCGTGTTTACAGTTCCAAAAGTGTTTGACCAAGTTCAAGGGCACCTCACCTTTATCCAAACACTTAATATGTTCATTTAACCTCGTTCTAATTTTTCTACTTGTTTGATCAATATATTTGGCAGGTAAGTGTTGCAATGTAATGCTTAGGCCCTACTTCTCTCGAAAGATTCAAACTTAGTGTCAAAGATTATAGAATTGTGATTTGTTAAATACTTTTAGATTAAATAATACTTTACTCACTATTCTCTGGGGAAAAGCATTACCAAGGATATGAGAGTAAGTCAGAGTAGGTAATCAAGCTTGTTTGAATTGGAAGTTTCCCCTAAAGGTATGGTCCCTCGCGGGGGACCTTGCAAACGAAGGCAGCGATCTGCCGCAGTCTATTTGCCAGGATTATGTCCAACTGACCTAATTTGGATGCATTTCCACTTTATGATGATCCTTGTACTCATTACCTTAATGGCTGGTAAACTAGCATCCTCTACCCGAGGGCATTTTGAAAGCTGAAGGGTAAAAAATGTAAAATGAAACTGACTCACTTGATGAAGAAATGAAAATTTTCAGAACTCGAATTGCTTCGTTGTTATATCTATTAGATTCCCACAAAATCGGCCAGGGTTAAGTGACCGGCCCTTGCGTATCCCTCGGCTTTGGTGGGAATTCAAAGGATCGATTTCAGCTTGTTTGTACATTTCAATTTAATTTGGCAAGACTATTCCTAGAGACCGTCGATGTGTATACACGTGCAAGAGGAAAAATGGGATATCACCGATTTATTTTTGATATTAAGACCCTAAAAATCCTTTCAACCTAACCTAATGGCCAATGCAATCGTTCCACATTAATTGCTTCCCTTGACTCATACATATTTGCTGAAAAGTGATGCAATTTACTCAAAATATTAAGAGTCATAATTTCCTCAAAGCGATGCATACTACCAAAATTAATTTTCATATTTTCTTCAAACGAATATATTTTTTTATTTCAAATTTCGTGCGGACGCAGGTTAACACCCAATGAACTCAGAAGTTGGAAGTAAAATTTCTACCCGTTTTAAATGAATAGGTAATGGCATTTACTTTTAATTAATATAAGAAATGAGATGAAATCAAGTTCTTATATATCCCTGGTAGGTCGCGGTAGTCCAGGGGTAGAGCTTTGGGCTCCTGACCAGGGGGCCTGGGTTCCCGGGAAAGTTTCTCTAGGCACCTGCAGTTCCACCCAAGCTATGTGATTTTTCGGGTACCAAATCTTCCTGTGAAACCATAACCGGCACAGGGAAAGTAACTGGCCCCCCTACCCTGATGTGTGAATTTCACACGCCGTCGGGCTTAGTACTGGGTAAACTCTACCATCACCTACCAAACCGACCTTCGAGTTGATTACTGTTTTTATGGTTTTATATTTCTCTGGCAGTAATGAAAAATCAGTATATCCGAAAGTAGCTTCTGATTTTGGGTTGTTAATCATTAGAATATTTAATGTTAGGTGAAACTTACTACCTTGATCAAAAATTTCCCGGAATTTATTCAGAAAATTAAAAATACAAGTTTATTCATCTAAATCTATATTGTCCCCTTCAAAGTAATCCCCATCGACTGCAACACACTTATGCCAGCGCTTGATCCAATCCTCGAAACATTTTTTATATTCGGTTTTCGGTATGTCCATCAGTGCTTCCTGCGATTTTTCCATTACTTCCTCTCGGCTGCTAAAACGCGTTCCCCGTAATGGTTTTTTAACTCGATTGAACAGAAAGAAGTCACAGGGAGCCAAATCAGGTGAATTCGGTGGCTGTTGGATGGTATTTGTTGCATTTTTCGTCAAAAAATTACGAATAATGATAGCACTGTGCGACGGTGCGTTATCATGGTGCAAAATCCACGAGTTTTCTGCCCACATTTCTGGTCTCTTTCGGCGAATTGCTTCACGCAAACGTCTCATAACGCCCAAATAATACTCTTTGTTTACTGTCTGGCCTTCTGGCAAAAATTCATGATGCACTACACCGTTGTAATCCATGAAAACCGTCAGCATTGCCTTCTTTTTTGACTGAAAACGACGTGGTTTTTTTGGTCTCGGCTCATTTGGTGAACGCCATTCACTTGCCTGATGTCTGGATTGCGTGTCGTACTCATAAACCCACGTCTCGTCTCCAGTAATGATCCTTTTGATGAATGTGGGATCGGATTCAGCCTCGCAAATCATGTCTTTTGCGACGTCAACACGGTCTCTTTTTTTGCATGAAATTGAGGTCTTTTGGCACCAACTTTGCTGCTACACGACGGAAACCCAAATCATTAACCACAATGTCTTGGGCGGATCCATAGGCAATGTTCAAGTCCTCCGCTATTTCTCTGATGGTTAATTTGCGGTTATTGACCAACATTTCTTTTACTTTATCAATTTTTTCACCGACTTTCGATGTCGATGGTCTGCCACTGCGTTCATCATCTTCGATTGACTCACGACCACTTCTGAACCGCTCGTGCCACTGGTAAACGACCGTTTTTTTTAGAGAATCGTTGCCGAAACACTTTTCCAACATTTCCAACGTCCGTGCGCCACTAAATCCGTTTTTTACGCAAAATTTAATACAAGTTCGTTGTTGCAAATTTAAATCCATTTCTGAAATTGTAAAAAATCGCCAACACACACAGAGATAGATGTACTCTTGGCTACGTAACTTTTGCAAATGTCAAGTTATGACACTAAGATTTAAAGGGAATATCAACAACAGATGTACCAATTTAACAAAAAAAACAGAACTCAAATCGGAACGATGGGAGCGCCACACGGTGGTTATTCCGGGAACTTTTTGATCAAGGTAGTATTAAACGAACTCAAAGCCGATTGTTTCAGTACCGAGGCCTCGTCAGTTATTAACAATTCAGCACATGTTTATTTTAGTCACTAATTAGGTAACTAAAAGATAGGAACACAGAGAACGCTATTACGAGCATTGAATCGAGTTAATTCGGTAGAATTAATTAATTATACAGGGTCCGTACAATAAGTATCGCGACTGGTTCGCTGTAGCCTCAACGGAGATGTGGATGAGGGTTCGACCGGTCGGCCCGGTAGAGGGATCCCCCACCACTCAGGCGCACTCTAGTTCAGTCGCCTCCGGGCATGCGTTGAGACAGGAGGTGGATTTTTGTGACGTGCGATTGTTTGTAGTGTCGTCGCGCCAGCATCGAGCAACGCTACGCTGTAAAGTTTTGTTTTAAACTCGGGAAATCCGCGTCGGAGACCCTTGAACTCATTAAATAGGCTTATGGGGATGGTGTCGCATTAATGCTCAACCGAAAATAAAGAAACTTAAACAGGAAAACGTCATTTCAAATACATATACATTATTTCACATCGAAGAAATTGCCTGACATTGGTGACCTATTTGAATAAAAAGCTAGGTACAGGTGATATTCCGCCTGCGCTAGACTTGGGCTCGTATTCTTAGATGCCATTACACTACATGCGTCACATTGTGACGTATTTAGTGCAGATGAGTACATGTAGTGCCGCCTAACGAACACTAAACCGTGCATAACAATGGCGGCCAAGTTCGTCTGCCTCACTCCTCGGCGATATTTTAGGTTTGATTCAAAATCAAGCTATTTAATAGAATTTTCTAATTTTCGGAAACAGCAGAAGTATTTTGGAGCAGCCATTAATGTCGATAACGAAATATTTCTACAGAAATACATGTATGCTATCATCACTGTCTATTTCATGCTATTGATATCTTTGTGTAATAATTCCACAGTTTCAAAACTATGGAATTCTGCGAAGTTCCGTCATAATTTAATTCAGTGTTTTGCTCAAAAGGTTATCACGCGACAAACGAGCCGAACCTTTTGAAGTTTGTTCGCTTATCGTACGCATATTTACGTTTGCATGGGCCATGTTTCTCTTTTGGTAGTAATTATTCTGAGTTATAAATCGCTCATGAGTTTATTTTACCTTTCTCTTGAAATTTCCTCGTGCTCCAATGACGTCATTTTCATTTATAAATTTTAAGCTTTGACGAAGTCAATAATCCAACTTCCGACTCCTCAACCCGAGTATTTTTCTGTTTTATATTTCGTCTAGGTATCTTCTCATTACGGGTCATCTTTATAGGTTTTGTTAATTTTTTAGCACTCTTAAGCGAAAAGATTATATCATATAATGAAAATTATTGTGCGCAATAATTTTTCAATTAATTTTAATACGAAAGGTAGATATCTTCTTTTTTATGGGCCTATTTCATTTTTCACGCTTTTGTATGATCACACTAACAACTGGTTTAAAACTTTTCATGGAATACCCAAAATATGCCAAATCATGAACCCAGAAGCCAATTTGCATTCATTTCGGTTATTTAGGCTGTCAATTTCCTGTTGGCTTACTAGTCAATGTACTGTACTCGGTGATTAGTTATGACTGGTTAGTTGGTGACTGGTGACACTGGAGACAGTTAGACTGGTGACTAGTTATCTACTAAAATACATGTTGAGAATAAGCACTGTTGAGTTTCGCAGGAAAAAATCTTTTCATCATAATTATCTTAAATTCTAGCAGCGTATACTATTGTATATTAAGTTCATGCACATAATAAATGAGGCTATACGCTGCAAAGGTTTCCGTACGAATTTCAGAAACAAACAAACATAAATATGTATCTATCAACTAGTACCCTTGCATCATAGGACTAGCATAGAATAGCCTGTCAGAGGAAAAGATTTTTACCACCGTCAATATTGAATGCGCTTGAATCAATCAAGGGGAGAATACTAAATGCATGCTAGTGACTTTTTCCTCGCGGTATTATAAATTAGACGAATACATCATACAAGTAACACTATCACAACCCGGAGCTGAAATGAATTCGGGAGTTAAAGCATAGAGTTTTCTCTCCTAGAACGAACATAAAGCTAAATAACGGAGGTATATTATCGTACTAACTCATTAATGTACTCCTTAAGGTACTGAATGAAACTAATTAAAATTCAGTTACGTAGGAATCATGGTAGTTCTCTAGGAGAGAAAACTCGATGCAGGAGGGCTTTTGACAAGGAAAAGAATAGAGCTGGACACATTCATAAGGTGAAATAAGTACTGATAACAATTACCACTAATTAAGAGATGAAAAAACAGGTGCCAGTGAAAATACTCATTTGGATAAACCAAGTAGCCGTTCTTCATGCAACACCGATACAGGTTGGGGATTTGGGAGGTTGTAGTCCAGCATTATAGCTTCTAAATAGTTGATAGTATAAATGAAAACAACAATAAAATGAAATAAAATAGTTCCGTATAGTAATTCATAGCTAACATGAACTATTTTCCCACGAACAAAGAATTTCGTTTTTACATTTTTCATATTTTTCTTTTGATCATCGCCCTTCAGTATCCGTCCTCTTAAATTTCCAATATCAGTGTAATTCGAAGTTTCTTCGGGGTTAAGTTCCCATTTACAAACTCTGTTTTGGCTGGTAGCACCCCAGTCCAGTCCAGTCTCGTCATAATTCGAGGATAATGTCATTGATATTCAGACAGAAAAGGTAAAATGTAGTAAGAGAGTTCCCATCACGAGAGGTCTTGCAGTTTGCGGATTAGTAGCAGAAGCATCGCACCCAATCCAGTCCATGCCACCTGTGCCTACCTTGCGTCGTATCATTTATAATACGGGATTTCAGTCTTCGATATATCTCTAGCATAAATATATGAATTAATTATGTTAAAATTCACAGCGAAATCTTATCAACCATTACAATAAGGTCGTGAACGAGTGGAAAGGCTCCCATGACAATTCGAAACCTTGGATGAGAGCCGCTGGATGCACGGGGTTTAGTTGTATGATTTAGCATCCAGGAAAAATGCAAATCACGGAGACTAAAATGTTAAATAAGAGCCAAAAATAAGTACGTTTACGGCCAGCTCTGGGTAAAATAAAGCCCAAAATTTAAAAATCCGATTCAAAAATTTAAAATTAACTCAAGAGTATTAGCAGAATTATACCCAGATAGACCTCAGTATGCACTGAGAATTTTTGACGTCAAATAGAGCATAAGGGGAAAGAGCATAATTGATACTTTAGAGGCATGTGGGCATCTACATTTCAAATTGTTTCTAACATGCTTATATATATACATATACACATACACATATATATACATATACACATACACATATATATACACATACACACACACATATATATACACATACACACACACATATATATACACATACACACACATATATACACATACACACACACATATATATACACATACACACACATATATATACACATACACACACATATATATACACATACACACACATATATATACACATACACACACACATATATATACACATACACATACACAAACTCCCGGTGTGGAGTTTTGTAGCTTCTCCCATCCGGCGCCTCCCCAGGTTGCGGATAGGGGAATGCTCGCTAGAAATAGAGGGTACCGGGGAAATAAAATACCCGGGGCGGACAGAAAAGCTAAATAGGGGAAGGAACCCCGAAAATAAACCAATTATGGTAGTCCAGCAGAAGGAATTAGTTACGGTGCAGGGGAGGGATACCCCAGTACCGGCGCTGTTAGGGAGTGAGCAAGCGGGCTCCCAGGCGTCGTCATCCAATGACCGCAGTGTTGCAGGGGTTGGTCACTCGGCCCCTGTAGCATCTAATGCTACAAGTGACACCAAGGTGAACAAATATAGTGAAGTATCACTTGAAGGGGCTGAACATCTTGTTCTGCATATGACAAGTGAGGAGGAGAAGAAACAGCAGCTGCAGAATTTGTTGGAATTGCATGGCGGCTTGCTGCAGGAATTGGGCGAATTTATTAGAGGAAAGTCCAATGTCCATAAGGCCATCCACAGTAAGGTGGCGAGTCTGACATCCAGTTGGCATCGGATTGCGGAGTTCGGCGGAACAACGAAGGTTGTCGAACAGAAGCCGATAAGGTTTGCAGCAGGTACACGACCCACTTCTACGCAGACCAAGAATGTGGAAGACAAGGCTACAAATACGACATCTACCCAGACCCGGCGCGAGAAACGAGGTGTGCGGGAGAGCAATACAGGGGCTGCGGAGCCAGGGGGATCTGAAAAGGGTCTGCGCGTAATTGCAGCGGGAAGCGGGAGAACTCAGCTGATGCCGCAGCCGGCGGGTCAGGTGGAAGTTAGGGAAAAACAACTAGAGGAGTATCCGCAACTTGTAGCACCGGAGGAAAGAGAAGGTGAATGGCAGGTACAGAATAAGAAGAGGAGGCCTCAAAAGAAGGACAAGCTAAAAAATCCGCAATGGCCGGCCAAACAGCGCAGAAGGGTCATGCCGAATGCGCTCATTGTTGAGGCGAAAGCCGAAATGAGCTACGCGGAAATCCTAAGCCATATGAAGAAAGACCAAGCGCTGAATGATGTAAGCACCTCAGTGCATAGGATCCGTAGGACAAAGGGCGGTGGTTTGCTCTTTGTTCTTACGAAGGAGAGCACCGAAAAGGCGTCTGAACTGTGTTCTGTCATGGAGAAGGCTCTGGGTGGGAATGCCACCATCAAGTGTAAAACGCAAGAGCTGGATGTGGAAATTAAGGACATGGACGAAGTTACTACAAAGGAAGAAGTTTTGGAGGCCATCCAGCGCGACCTTGGCGAAGGCTGTGGCATAACGCTGGCATCGGTTAAATCCCTCAGATTCACGTACGACAGAACCCAGACTGCGGTCGTAAGACTGTCAGCACTGGTGGCCAAGAAGCTCTTGGAGCGTGAGCGCATCCGCATTGGATGGACCTCTTGCCGTATAAGAGAGATAGTGAGGCCCCTGAAGTGCTTCAAGTGCTGGGGCTTTGGCCATCTGTCTAGAAACTGCAAAAGTGAAGTAGACAGGTCAAGATGCTGCATCAAATGCGGTAAAGAAGGTCACAAAATCGCGGAGTGCAAGGCGGATGCGCACTGTGCCCTATGTGATGGCAAATGTGACATGGAGCTTGCTAGCCATATAGCAGGCAGTCGTCGATGCCCGGTGTATGTGCGGGCACTCCAGGTTGCTGGTAAGCTCAGGAAATGAGGGTACTGCAGCTAAACCTCCAACATTGCAGGGTAGCACAGGATCTGCTCATGCAGACGGTGCGGGAGCTGAAGCCGGACCTGGCCATCCTCTCGGAACCCTACAGGCATCTGGATAACCAACCTTGGGTGTTCGATGGAACTGGAAAGGCTGTGATCTGGTCCTGCGGGAGGTCTCCATTTCAGGATACTGGCTGCCAGACGGACCAAGGTTTTGTGAGAGTAAAGGTCCAGGGTGTACATTTTTACAGCTGCTATGCACCACCCAGTTGGACTCTGGACGAGTTCCAGGATTTCCTTACCATGCTGGTTTCAGATGCGAAGGATCGCTTCCCGGTAGCCATTGCCGGCGATTTCAACGCATGGGCGATGGAGTGGGGCAGCAGGAGGACGAATGCAAAGGGGCAAGCCCTGCTTGAGGCTTGGTCGGCCCTAGATGTGGTCCTACTCAACACAGGTAGTGAGCCAACCTTCGTCAAGGGAGAGTCCTCATCTATAATGGACCTCACCTTTGTGAGTAGTAGTCTAGTGAAGGGAGACCGTTTCTCGTGGAAGGTGCAGGACATTTACACCCACAGTGATCATCAGGCCATACTGTGGGAGATAAATGAGGATGCGAAGCGAGGGGCGAAACCACCAAGATCGAACTCAAGGGGCTGGAGAGCCAAGCTGTTCCAAGCTGATCTCTTTTGCGAGGCATTGAACACTAGTCCTGTGAATTATGGAGACGCGACGGAAAAGGTGGAGGAGGTCATGCGAAGGGTAACTGAAGCATGTGATGTAACTATGCCGCGGAAGAACTATAATGACAGTCGACCTTCGGTACACTGGTGGAGCGAAGGGATTGCAAGTCTTCGAAGTAAGTGTCACCGGGCCCGTAGACTAGCTCAACGGGCCCGAGGGAAGCCCACGTTTGCCACAATGGAGGAAAAGTTCAAGGACGCTAGAAAAGAACTCAAGGCCATCAAGGAACAAAAGGCCATCAAGGAAGCCAAAACCGAGAGCTGGAAAGAGCTTATCAGTGAGGTTGACAGCGACCCGTGGGGCAGGCCATATAAGGTTGTCATGAGTCGACTGAAGAGCCAGCCCATGCCATCGCCTACCTGTCCAGTGCTACTCGGGAGAATTGTATCAACTCTGTTCCCTGAACAGAAAGAGGAGAGTTATGATATCGAGGAGAAGGCAGACGGGGAAATTCCAGCCATCACGGAAGAGGAGATGGTCACTGCAACAGCAAGGGTGAAAAACAACAAAGCTCCTGGCATTGACGGAATCCCAAACGTGGCCCTGAAGATAGCCATCAAGGCTGCACCTGCGATGTTCCTTGATATGTATAATACATGTCTCGAGGAAGGAAAATTCCCGGATAAATGGAAATGGCAGAGACTAGTTCTACTGCCTAAAGGAAAAAAGCCTCCGGACGAACCATCATCGTATCGTCCGCTCTGTATGTTGGACACGGTTGGAAAAGTCTTCGAAAGGATCATTTATAACAGGATCGAGGATGTCGTGGATCCCTTGCTGGCGGAAACCCAGTATGGTTTTAGAAAATCCCGCTCTACGTTGGATGCCATAAGCGAGGTGGTCAGTACTGCAAAAGACGCAATATCAGGAAAAAGGTATACAAGAGGCTCCAAGCAGTACTGCTTGATTGCCACACTAGATATCAAAAATGCCTTTAATTCAGTGAGTTGGAAGTGTGTCATGGAGGCTCTAAAGGGGTTTAATGTCCCATGGTGTCTTCGGAGGATGGTGGCGAGTTACCTACATAACAGGTTTCTAGTGTACAACACAGAAGACGGGCCGAAGACGTATAGAGTGACTGGAGGGGTTCCCCAGGGCTCAGTCCTGGGGCCACTCCTGTGGAACATCCTCTACAATTCGGTACTGCTGCTGAGACTACCGCGCGAGGTGCGCCTCGTGGCATTCG